>NC_133617.1:740101464-740151464 GCF_048593235.1 Sminthopsis crassicaudata | reverse complement strand
ATTAGTAAGTTGAATTTTACTGTATACAGAACCTCCCTTCTTCAGCAGACCACACGCTGAGTAGCAAATAAAGCTGGATGATTGTGGGCAAATAGCTCTAATAACTCCAAATTAGCTTAATTATCACATAATTATGTAGCCCCTAAATTGTGTAAAACATGCATTTTAGTTTTATGAAACACATGTCAGTATATTTAGTTCTACTTTTCTGTTCTCATAATTAGAAATCCCAAAAATTTAAATAATCTAAATCATTATCATTATTACAAAAGAGCAACTTTAAATAATTGCATTGTGTAGGCACAAGAACTTTTGGCAAGAAGGGACTAGAGGTTGAAACAAAAGAGCTGAGAATTAGAAACTGTGCCATGGAGGGAAACTTACTTTTGGAAAGAGAAGCAGAAAAAAGATGAAGAAAAGGGTCAAAGGAAAGAGAATAAAACTCAGAGAAGGAGATATATTCATTGATTGTCTGTGCCTAAAGATACATGCCTTCTCTGGTTCAATCAGCACCGAGAAAGATATTGAACTGTGTACAAAGGAATACTTTCTCACTGGAGAGTAACATAAGCTTTTGTTTGTTTCACTTAGAGTTGGTGATTTTCCATCCTCTTCTGTTATTATTGTTGAAGCAGATACCCAAAAGTCAAAGATTCAGGAAGACTGTCACGTCCAAACACTCCATTGTCTCTCTGCCTGGCCATTTTTCTTTTCTATTAACATGGACAAATTATTGTTCTAACAGGTGTAGTCAAGAGGCTAGATTTAATGGTCATATCCCATTGTCAGATATCATCTGAGTTAGCTCTTCACTGTTTAAATTTTTATTTCCTTTCTGTTTCCTTGTCTGTAATAAAAAGGCATGAAGAAAGTACCATCTGGATTCCATAGCTTTTAGTTGCTTCTGGTAGGAGTATTTGTGTTAATGTGAATCACTTGGAACTGGTCATACTTGTGCCTTTGGACAAGTCTATTTTATTTTTATATAAAGCTTTTTATTTATTTTCAAAACACTTGCATAGATTGTTGGCAACATTCATCCTTGAAAAACCTTATATTTGGAATTTTTTCTTCCTCCCTTTCCCCCACCTCTCCCAGATGACAAGTAATCAAATACATGTTAAACATGTACAAAGCTTCTATACATATTTCCACATTTATCAAGGTGCACCAGAAAAATTACATGAAAAAAGGAAAAAAGGAGAAAGAAAACAAAATGAAAGCAAACAACAGCAAAAAGCTCAGTGCCCACGGCCCTCTCTCTGGATGCAGGTGACTCTCTTCATCACAAGACTATTGGAAATGGTTTGAATCACCTCACTGCTGAGAAGAGCCATGTTGGACAACTCTTGGGGAAGGAAAAAGGTTTCTTTTAGATGTTGGATATGTAACCTGGAAAGACAACAGACTCTTCAATTATTATAAGGTCAACCAATACCTGCTTCACTATTCCTCAATAGAGAGTCACCAACCTTCTTTTCTTTCTCTGACTGACAACTAGATCATGGTGTTGATATTCTATCATTTCTTAAAGAATAAACCATCTGCTTCCTTCTCAGAGCACTCAGCTGTTTCCTCTTCAGAAAGAGCTTTCAGTTTGACTTTTTGTTCCAAATCCCTTTTTTTCTTACTTTATAAGACATCCCCTCATTTTCCAAAACTCCTGGAAAAGGTCTCTTCCACTTCACATGATCTCCACCCCCCCCCCATTAATGACTTTTTTTTCTTTTATTTTCTATATTTGGAGCACTCCATTGTCCCTGACAATCTGGAGTAAATTCAAGAACTAGCACAAATAGATGTCACTTGACTATGATAGAAATAAAAATCTCTTCCCTTATCTGAAAAAATTTCCGGATCTCCATACTGATTGAGATTCTCCATCTTGTTTTTATGTACTTATGGATGTTTTATCCTGCCTTCAAAATATCCAGTGGAGATTTTTATCTTATTTTATCACCTATTAACAACTTACAACCAAGCCTAGCTCCTTATACTCTTTCTTACTAACTTCTCACAGTTTTTGGTATATAGTAGGGGCTTAAAATGTTTATTGACTGATCATTTTAGCAGTTATTTTCTTCAAGTATTGATTACATGACTTTATTTACCAATTGTATGGTATCTTGCCTTTTCTACAATCTTTTTCTTCCCCTAACCCTTGAATCCTCTTCAGTTCCTTGTTCAAAATCTTTGTCTTCCTTTTCCCCTCCAAGTTCATTGGAAAGAAGGCAAAAGTAAATATTAGACAGCTCCTTTTGGTGTCTTGAAATTCATCCCATCTGTGAACCCGGTAACTTTCAGTTTGGACAAATTGCCAAAGTTCAAGAATTTCAAGATTTCTTTGGTTTCAGGATCCACTTTAATGATTGATCCCCTGACCCAAAGCAAAGACCTAGGAGTATAGTTATCCCTCCTTTCTCTTTCTTTTTTAATTTGATGGAGATACCTCTGTCAGGGTCTCTCTGGATCTGCTTCATCAGATGTGTAACATATCCCACCATCTTGTTGCACAACTTCCTGTTGGAATGGTGGTGCTCTCCTTATACAGATGCTTGTTGCTAAGAAAATCATTGCCTGGGTAGGAGGAGTATTTTTTGATGAGGACTTGTGGCTGCCTTTTGCATGGCCTTGGTCTGAATACAATACATTTTGGCTTTAGAAAGTGAAGGCAACCTTGTCTTCCTTAAGATGGAATTATGCTTCAGCTTTCTTTCAACAAATGATCTTCTTCAATTTCCCCACAAATTGTCCCAAATTTTTTCTCCCCAAATTCAATCTCTACCATTATCCATCAACCTACCACTAAATCATACCAAAATTTTCAAGGAAAAAGTCCTTCTTTCCTGTTTTCTTTTTTCTTGTGCAATCTTCTCCCACAGAAACCAGAAATAGAATTTAAATGTAAATAACTTTATATTTCATGTTAAGATTTTGCTCCTCATCATTTGCTCAAATGATTTTTGTGCTAAAATAATGGAATTTTCTATGCATTATCATATGGATTATTGTCTCTAAATAATCATATCAGGATTATTGTATCTAAATAATATTGAGTTAATTTTCAATGTTAATCCATTTAACATTTTCTTCTTACTGAATTTGATGGTATTTAAAATTTCCAAAAATCTATACATATGGAAATATATATATCCATATGTATATATATATATATCCATATGCATGTATATATATATACATATATATATATATATATATACATATATATATATATATATATTCAATGTTAAATTGAACTTATGAAAAACTGAGTGCTACAAGTGGATATCCTAATTTTGTGCCTGTTCTTTGTGGAGCATATTCTAATATTTCTCCATTGCAATATAATATTGGTTATCCATTTCGAATAGATGCTTTTGGTATTTGAGAAAAAAATTTCAATTGATATCATTATATTAAACTATCAATCTATTTGGTATTATATAAAAAAACGTTTTATTCCATTCCAGGACTGTAATAAGCATGAATGATGGTGTAGTAAGCAGTGAATAGTTGTAGCTCTTCCACAGTCACCTCTGGGCAATCAAAAATAGCACCACAAGATAGGTCGAGGAATGATGGAACTAACAAAGAGATTGGGAAAAATTATCTTTTTATCCAAGAAACTTGGAGGATCAATAGGAGAAGCTTATCTCATTTGGGTAAGTGGGAAGGAGCAGTTCAAGACAGGAAACTTCTGAACTAGCCAACATCAATCCCTATTTCAGCAAACCAGCAGGAGATTCTGAGTTCCAGTGTGGTGGAGTGAGCAAATACAAACATGGCCAGAGTATTTGGGTTGAAACTATTGCATGTGCCAGTGTTGCCCCAGGGCAGGCAAGTATTCTCCAAGTACCAGATCAATATTTGTTTCATTGTAGCTCTGGAAAATTGCAGAAACACCCCACCAGGCCTCAGGACACATCAATCCCTATCACTAGAACCCAAGCTCAGCACCAGGTAAACTGTCTATAGCCTTCAGCAGCACAAGGCACTCCACCTTACACCCCATCAATCTAGCACCAGACATGAAAGTCTCCCATGGGCCAAAGTAACATAAGTGCAACACTGGGTAAAAACCCAGGACTTGAAGCTTCAGAAAAAGAATCCTGAGACAGTATTCCTTTCATCTGGGGAACAAAGCTCAAATTTAAAAGATAGGAAAAAAACCCTTCTTTAATCTTTGCATACACCCCCACCACAAATGAACAAAAAACAAAACAAAACAAAAAAGAATCTGCTCATAGAAAGTTATTATGATGAAAGGGAAGACTAAGATACCAATTCAGGAGAGGACAACAATGTCAAAATACCTATGGGAGCAGAATTGGCCAAATGAAAAAGAGGTAGAAAAATCCACTGAAGAAAAATTCATGAAAGAGTATAATTAGTCAAATGTAAAAGAAAATATAAATGCTAATTAAAGAAAACAATACCTTAAAAGTTCAAATTGGGCAAATGGAAGTTAATGACTTTGTGGAACTCAAGAATCTATCAAAAAACTTCAAAAGAATGGGAAAATGGGGAAAATTTAAAATACCTCATGAGAAAAACACCTGATCTGGAAAATAGATGCAGGAGAGACAATAGTAGAATCACTGGAGCATCTGAGAGTCATAATCATAAAGAGGGCCTGGATGGCATCTTTCAAGAAATTATGAAGGTAAGCTGTCCTGATGTCCTTTACTATAAGGCAAAATAAAAATTGAAAGAATGCACTGATCTCCTCAGAAAAGAAATCCCAAAATAAACATTCCAAGGAGCATAGTAGCTAAATTCCAGAACTACCAGGACAAAGAAAAATTACAAATGGCCAGAAAGAAACTAGGCAAATACCAGGGAATCATAATCAGGATTACATAGGACTTGGCAGCTGTAAGATTAAAGGATCAGAGGTCATGGAACACAATATTCCAGAAGCTAACAGAGGTAGAACTATGACCAAGAAGCACTTAGCTAGCAAAATTAAGCCTAATCCTTCAAGGGGAAAATAGTCATTCAATAAAACAGAAGAATTCCAAGCTTCCATAACTAAAGCAAAAATTTGATCTTCAATATAAAGATCTAAGAAGCATAAACAGTTAAAAAGAGAAAATCATAAGGGATTTAATAGAACTAAACAATTTACAATTGTACAGAAGAACATGACTTGTAATTTTTAAAAACTATCACTGAGAGTATAATTAGAAAGAATACACATACACAGAGGGTATGGCTATAAGATGACTTTGAGGAAATTACATTAAAGAAATAAAGGAGGAGAGAGAGTAGTATATTGGATGCAGAAGGAAGGAAGATATAGAATTATATAAATTATTTCACATTGTGAGGTGCAAAAGACTTATTATAGTGGAAGGAAAGATGGGAGTGTGGGTGGTGAGCATCACTTGACCTTATTCTCATTGATATTTACTGAAAGAGATAATAATTTACCCAATTAGTTGAATATAGAAATATCTTATTCAACAGAGAAATAGAAGGGAAGGAGACCAAGTAAAGAGAGAAGGTAGAGACTGACAAAAGGCAAGGCATATCAGGGGATAGGGCAGACAGAAGTAAAACACTGATGAGGCGGGAAAGGGTGAAAGAAGAAATTGGACAACCAGGAGTAAGAAGAGAATAGAGGGAAATACACAGGTAGTAATCATAACTGAATGTGAATGGGATTGACTCTCCCATAAAATGGAAGTAGATGGCAGAGTGGATCAAAAGACAAACTCCTATAGTATTTTGTTTATAAAAAACACATCTGAAGCAGAGAAACATACAAAGTATAAAGGTAATGGGCTGTAGCAGAATCTATTTGCTTCAGCTGAAATAAAGAAAAATGCAGGGATACCAATACCTAATTAAAACCGATGAAGAAGGAAACTACAGCTTGTTAAAATGGTATCATACAAAGGAAGCAATATAATTGCTAAACATACATGCACCAACTGGCATAGTATCCAAATTCTTATAAAAATCAACCACACAAGCAGAAATGTTTGTGGCAGCCCTTATTGTAGAGGCAAGAAACAGGAAACTGAGTGGATGCCCATCAATTTGAGAATAGCTGAATAAGTTATGGTATAAGAAACAATCAACAGGATGATTTTAGAGAGGCCTGGAGAGACTTACATGAAATGATGATAAGTGAATTGAGCAAAACCAGGAGATCATTGTACATGGCAATAGCAAGATTATACTATTATCAATTCTGATGGACATGACTCTTTTTAACAAGGAGTTGATTCAGCCAATTGAAAGGGCTAGAACTGAGCACCTGCACTTAGATAACTGAGCACTTGAGGCTAATTACCAATTGAACAATATTCTATTAACATATGCTTGAAGGATGACCCTGCTCAACTATTCTGTGATGGCTTGATTTGTGGGTGTGGACAGAGAAGGGTAAGAGAGATCAGAGGGTGGAGTAGGAGAAACAGATTAATTCTTTGGCTATGGAGAGAGAGAGAAAGGAAGTGTGGAGATTTCTATATCTATTCCCCTATATCTATTGGCAATCCCAAAAGACCAAGAATAAAGACTTTTGCTTATCCTGATTCTGGCTGATTCTAAGATATCCAGGGTACTCATATGGTCACTACAGCCAATAACTATTTAACAAGTGCTAGTTGAGAGATTATTTAATTAAAATAATGGATTTTTTTTTCTATGAATGTTTGAATAGCAACACATATGAACTCAATTTTAAAAGCACAAAATACTAAATAATAATGAATAGGTGATTATAACATTATAGTAGTGAAAAGGTGGAAAATTCTTAGGTATTAAATGGAATAAATAGAAGATACTGGATAAATTTGATTTTTAAATTAATGAATTTTTCTAATGAAAATCATTTTATTCCCAAATTAAAAAATAAAAACCATATATTTTGAGAAATATTTTTGATAAGCCTAACATTTAAAATCTACAAGAAATTTCAGTAAATTTTCAGCATATTTTAAATTTAGTATGCCTATCCAAATTATAAGAATATATTATATATTCATCAAGGGTTAAGTGACCAAAGATTAGAAATAGAAATACTTTAAACAACACAAGAAGCATAAATCATTGATATACATATGAAAAATATTCTAGTGTTAATTTGATTCTAGGCTCTCATGCCTTTTGACTTTATTTTGTCTCTGTATCTGTTTTCCTTAAGAATCTCTATTTCGTGGGGCAGCTAGGTGGTGCAGTGGATAGAGCACCAGCCTTGAATTCAGGAGGACCTGAGTTCAAATCTGATCTCAGACACTTAACACTTCCTAGCTGTGTGACCCTGGGCAAGTCACTTAACCCCAGCCTCAAAAAGAGGAGAAAAAAAAATCTCTATTTCTCTTCTTTTCTTGAGTTCCTCTGGCATTGTAGCTGATTTTAGCCTAATTTCTCTTATTTCTCCATTTCTTTCTTATTAATACAATTGTCACTCAGTGCTATAAATTTGATTTCAAGAACTACCTTTTCTTTACCCCATGGTTTTTACAATATGGAGCTAAACTTATCGAATTTTAAATATTCTTTTATTTTTTTCTAATTTCTTCTTTAACTCACCTTTAAGTATAATAGATTATTTTCCATTTCTAGGCTGCCTTTTATTTTTTTTTTTTTTTATTTTATTTTTTTTTTTTGAGGCTGGGGTTAAGTGACTTGCCCAGGGTCACACAGCTAGGAAGTCTTAAGTGTCTGAGATCTGATTTGAACTCCGGTCCTCCAGAATTCAAGGCTGATGCTCTATCCACTGCGCCACCTAGCTGCCCCCTGCCTTTTATTTTTAACTCACATTATTAGCATCTTTTTCTTCCTGCATAAATACAAAAAACCAAGGCAATTTGATCCTAAATAGCTCTTTTCCTGTGTCTCCACGGAACCATTCTAAGCCTAGTCTACTTTGTAATTGTTGAAGTTTCTGGCCTGACTTGGTTACATAAAGAGCTTTGTGTTAAGCTGATATTTGTTCTTTAGTTCTCTCTGCTTAATAGGAGTGCTCCAAATGAACTGGGACATGCAAAATATGAGAATCAATTCATTTATCCAATTCCATTTTATTTTCTGAAATTATAAAGTCATAGTGCTCAGACCTGACTGACATTTGTCATGAGCAACTCATTAAAAAGTTAGGATAGAATCCCATCAGCCTGGGAAATCATTTTCAAAAGTTGGCCTCCTTCAGCCTAGATAATAGGAGCCAGGGAAGGTTTTTAGCAAAGAGAATTTCAGTCTTTACTGGTACTTTACCTCTTCTCTATGTTGACTTTACCTCTTCTCTATGTTGCAAGACCACCTCATGAGTCCTTTATTCAATGGACTTTTGTGGATAATCTCCTTGGTCTTTTAATAACTCATAATCACTGTGACTCATGCTACTGCATGAACCTAGTCTCCAACAACTAACTATTTGGTTCACCCATTGTTTGCCCAGTCTTGATTGTGTTACCTTTCTCATGTTTCTTCTCCTTAAATAGCCTCCACTCTTAATTATGTTCCTTGGGAACTCTTAATTATGTTCCTTGGGATTTGGATATTCTATTTCCAATATGCTCCCTTTAGAAATTGTTCCTTGCTAAGGGAATAAAAATAATCATTTATTAAGTGCTTATTATGGATCAGACTCTATGATAAATACCAGGGATACAAGTACAAAAAACTCAAAATATTTCTATCCCTCAAGAAGTTTATGGTTCTAATGGGAGAACACAACACAGACAATTTCATAAAGAGCAGATAGCCCCGAAAGGGAATTTTTGTCTTGGGAGTCACAGGGTTTGTGAGTGGAACAATTATTTGTTCTTTCCAGAAATTGTACTGTTGATTTGAATAGTGCTTTCAGAGCTAGAGGTAGAAATTATGGATAGAGGACGAGTGCCAGCAGCATGATATGAACATGGTCAGAGAGCAGCGTGATGAGCCTGGCTCTGAGATGGATGCAAAAAGTTCTCACCAATCAAAAATTCAGGAGTTCTGGGCCCCAAAGCAGGTATTGCAGTGCCAGATCAGAGACATATCACCAACCACCAAATAGTCTGACCAGAGCTTTGCAGAAGTCTGGTAGTAGAGAACAGGAATAGGAATGGGGAGGAGATTGGAAGAGTGAAAATGAAGTTAAAAAACTGATATCCCAACAGGAGAGGTCATTAAGGCCTTAATTTAAAAAATTTCTTTCTCTTCTAATCACCTCTCCAAGTCAATAGGGTCCAGAGGCTCCCATAAAAATTGAATCAAAGGGGATCTGAGAAAAGAATGGCCTCCATAAAACCTTCCTTCTTTTTGTCATTAATGCTGCCAGTCAAGCCTGAATACTTCCATCATCACCAAAGGCTCAGAAAAGAAAAAGCCAATCCTGTGGATAAAGGAAAGAAAAGGTACCACTGATTCCCAAATTCTTTTCCCAAATTACTTTGCCTTCCATCATATTAGCCAGTCATATGAATTCTAATTCCAAAGCATCCCCACCTCTGTATATTTCCATTGACAAAGTCACACAATTTAATCCAGCCCTCCATGCTCTCTCCTAGACTATTTCTGTCATCTTCTGATTAGTTTCATTTCCTCCAATCACTCCCCTTCCCAGTCCCTACTCATGGTAGCCACTAAAGTTATTTTTCTGACAGGAGGGAAAAGCGATCCAGAGTATAAATGTCATGATATGGACATGTCTGGGAAGTGGCCTACTTCTAACCAATATGAGGTGAAAGCTCACCTATCAAAATGATTACATACACAGCCTTACTGAGGAATCCATTAGTTTAATTGTTGTCATGTAGGCTGAACAAGAAATTTGCAAATTTGTTGACTAATTGCAAAACCAACAAGTTATTAAAATGGTGTCTTGAAATAGCAGAGGAAAAACATATTAATTCAGTGCCAGTAGAGCTGGGAATTGGTTCAAATGTTTGGAAAGCAGTATAGAATTATATAATGAAAATTATATAATTGCATATACCCTTTGACCCAGCATTTTCATTACTAGATTTTTATTCTTTAGAAAGCTATATGTGGGGGAAGGAAAACCTAGCTGTTCAAAAATATATACAACTTCTGCTGTTTTAATTGGAAAAGATTAGAAACAAACCACTTGTCCATCAATTAAAGAATGCCTTAAAATTATAGCTTATTAATGCCATAACATATTAATGTACCTTGAGAAATGTGAAAGATAAATATGAAGAATTCAAAAAAATGTAAGTCTAGAATTAAGTGATGAACAATGAAGAAAGGCTAGGAAAGAACATTGTGCATACTGACGGCTGACTGAAACTGAAGGCAACTTTGACCAGTAATAAAATTCAGGTTGGAGGCAATGGATGACACTGGAACTACTTTATTAAAAATTCAAGCACACAATCTTTACAAATGGCAATTGTAAAAAAAAGTATAGTTTCATACTCTATACTTGGGAGCATACTTTTATGTTATTTTGCTTGATGCTTTTTTAAAAAAATTTTTTCCAGAAGTAACCTTTGTGTGTTTGCTCACCAGGAGCTGAGTTAAGATGAAATTTAATAAGGGGAGGTCATAAGTATACATCAGAAACATGGTGTCCTTCACAAATGAAATGATGACTAATCCCTGTGCTGTAAGTACAGATTCCAAAATATCCTTAAAATTCAACAATAAGTTATACTGGAACTGACAAAACTGGTGCCTATGTTTACCAGGACAAAACATTGACCCACAGTGATTTAAGAAGAATATTTTAATAGATGTTGCCATAGAGAATATCCATATTCGCCATGTTCATGGAATAAAAAAAACCCTGCTAAAATATACAAGTCCAGCTGAAGAAACCCAAATCATAAGAGGATAGGATGGGGTATATGTTCTCTCTATCAACCTATCTAGAGTGGTTCCCAAAAAAAGCTTTAAGTGGTCCTTCAGAGGTTGTGCTTACACCTGAAACATCGATCCAGTCACTAAAATATTCATTCTATGTCTTTTCCAATAGTCTGCTGAGCATTAAGATATAAAATAGTTACATTAGAATACCAACTTTTCCTAGGCCATTTTCTACTTGGACTCCATTAAATGTAACTAAGAGGAATGAGAATAAAATAAAAATAGCTCACCCAAATAGCCAAACAGAGCCTTCTTTCTGTTTCTATCTATCTTCCTGTCAGTCTGTCTGTCTCTGCTACTCTGTGAGTGTTAACACAATTCGACAGATCTCCCTTGGGAATGAATGTTGGATAGTGATAGAATTGATAAAATCTTGACAGACTTACCATTATGTCAACAGTAAAGGAAATGGCTTTAGACAATAGTCAAAGGGAAGAAGGGTTTTTGGAACACATTTCATGATATCTATAAACCTATAGAAAGAAGATTTCAGATGAGAGAGACAATTTGGTGCAAGAGAAAGATCCTCTGGGGAGTGGAGGAATTGGAAGGTTCAGGATTAAGAAAAAGGGAGGGAAAAACATGCATTAATTAAGTACTTACTCACTCCATGTCAGGTATTACTTGTACTCTGAGCTAACTGATGTGGTATGAGCCCAACATGATGGAGACACCAGATGGTAGGCACCAAAAGAATTTACAATGGCCATACTCTTTGGCAAAAAGGCAGATTTATTTGGGGAATTTGTTAAAGACAAAATGAAGGGATAAAATAGACCCTGAGAATAGTGAATATGAAATATAAAAGACAAGTACCTCAGTGGAACTCACAATTACCCAGTAAAAAGGATGCACCCCATGAAGTTAGGGTATCCCCTTAGCTGGCAGGCTAAATTTTGAAGGGGATTAGCACCTTAAAGAGAAAGTTAGCTGAAAGGAAAAGAAATGCGATTGAGAAGCATAATGGAATTAGGAGAAATACCACATGGCATGGAGGAAAGGGAAGGGAAAAAATACCATGAGGTAGAGTGCCATGACAGACTGACCCAAAGGAAGGCAGAAGCCATCGGATGGGCCACAAGTAGATTTAATTTATTTATTTTATTTTTATTGGGAAAATTTAACACCAGAAAAATGATTTGGATTTCTAACAGGGTATGGATATGATAAGGTGAGACTGCTGGAGATCTCAGGGGTGTGACATAACTTGAATTTTAGACTGGATGACCTGCCCAGAGGGTGGAACCATAGACTGAAACTGATCTCTATCAATACCTTCTCCCTGTTTTCCTCAGGAACCAATTATTTAATTTCTCTCTGTCCAACACTCTCTTTAGAACCTCTCTGTCCAACACACTATTCAGGACATCATCATAATTCTTAGGGATGCAAATACAAACAAAAAGAGTTTCTGACATCAAGGACATTACGTTGTCATAGTGGGAAAAAATGTACAAAAGGGAGCTGAAAAGTGAGGCAGGGTGACACAGCAAAGTCGGGAATGGGACTAGGAAAGAAATGAAGGCAGGAGGGCCTTAATCACTTCACAAAATGGCAATTCTGGGAAGAATTCACCAAAAGGAGAATTTAGGCAGGCTTTGCAGAGTGATATGCCAGGGTGAGTAGGCTGCAGGTGGTAGGATGTTTCAGGGAGAGGAAGGCCCAGATGCTGTGGGAAGTTCTAGGACAAGACAGCAGTAGAGGGAGTAGTAGAGGCGGGTTGTTAAAATTCAGAGAAAGGCAAGAATAGGGCTGTGAGCAGAGATGACAATAATTTCCTGAGTGAATATTGGTGGGTCACTTATCCTACCCGAATCTCTTTTTTTTCCCCCCATGAAATATGGTATCTTTTATCCAAGTCTAAATTCAGAACAGCATTGTACAAGAAGGATGGTCCTTGAGATAATGAGTTTTAGGTGATCTTGAAAGTAGAAATCTCCATCTCTAACATTTTATGATGCTGAAATATTGGCAACAAAATAAGGCAGCTTTCTGGCCAGGGATTTATACAAAAGAGTTTATACCAGGATTTTTAATTGTAGAGAAGTGGAGAGTGGAGAGTGACTTCACTTCAATCAGTAATTCAGGTACTTATTCCATATCAAACTCCACTTTAAAAAACCCACATCCCTACATCTGAGGAACTTATGTTTTAGTAGGGAAATACAACAAACAGAATCATTTTGGTAGAGAGAAAACATTCATAATTGCAGAGATTAGAAAAGATTGTATGTAAGAGGTAGATCCCTGGAGTTGGACAGTGCCACAACAATCATCAAATAAAAAGTCCTCATTTTATTGATAAGGAAAAGAAGACTTACAAAAGTTAGAGAGCTTACCCAAGTTAATAAATATCATATAATATTATGATTATGATAATAATAGTAAAATATTATTATAAATATTCACATACTAAATATTATATAATAATAATCATATTAATATATAATAAATATTGATATCAGATTTGGAACTTAGACCTTTGCAGTCCAAAGCCCATGTTTTCTATACTCCATGCCAGAATCATTTTCTCTTGAGTCCTATGTCAATAACAGAAGGATTACTACCAACAAAGACAGCAGGCAAGGGAAATTCAAAAACAGGGCATCAGGACCACAGAAGAAGATGAGTTTTAAGCTTGGGAATAGAATAGCTTTTTCTATCTATCCATTCAGAAAGATATATTGATATAGAGCTAGAGGTATAAATATATAATTGCAAGCAATACTTTTCTTGAATGCACTGAATCATTTCCCAACAGTTTTTTCCAAATAATGAATTTTTATCCCTAATGTTGGTATCTTTGGGTTTGTCAAAGATTAGATTGCTATAGATGTACCCTTTTTTGTCCTTTGTATCTAATCTGTTCCACTGATTTACCGGTCTATTTCTTAGCCAATACCAAATGGTTTTGGTGACTGCTGCTATATAATATAGCTTTAGATCAGGTACACTTAGACCACCTTCCTCTGACTTTTTTTTCATTAGTTCCATTGCAATTCTCGACCTTTTATTCTTCCATATGAATTTTGTTGTTATTTTTTCTAGGTCATTAAAATAATTTCTTGGGAGTCTGATTGGTATAGCACTAAATAAATAGATTAGTTTGGGGAGTATTGTCATCTTTATTATATTCGCTCGGCCTATCCAAGAGCACTGAATGTCTTTCCAATTATTTAAATCTGACTTTATTTTTGTGGCAAGTGTTTTGTAATTTTTCTCATATAATTCCTGACTATTCTTTGGTAGATGGATTCCCAAATACTTTACACTCTCAACATTTGTTTGGAATGGAATTTCTCTTTGTATCTCTTGCTGTTGCATTTTGTTGGTGATATATAAAAATGCTGAGGATTTATGTGGATTTATTTTGTATCCTGCCACTTTGCTAAATGCACTGAATCATTTCAAGAACTTCTTGAATCACTTGTTCCTAAGTTCTGTAAGGAACAGAATTCTAGCTTGATTTCCCTTCATTTTTATTCATCTAGTAATAAACTAGGTCAACTATGTTATGTAGAGGATATAGCACTGGTCTAGGAACAAGGAAGACCTCTTCCTGGTTTCAAATTTGTCCTCATATATTTATAGCTGTGTGACTCTGGGCAAGTTACTTAATCTGGTTTTACTGAATTTCTTGTCTATAAAATAAACTGGAAAAGAAAATGGAAAACCATTAGTGTATTCCTGCCAAGAAAAATCCCAAATGTAGTCACAACTGAACAACAACAAGGAATAAATTATTAACCATTGACAATTTTCCACATAAGTCCTTTAAGAAGAGGAATGGTTTGGTTTTTGACTTTGTGTCTCCATAGACTAGCACATTGTATCGTATATAGAAGGTGCTTCAAAAATCTTTATTGAATAAAGCCAAAATGAACAACCATTTACATTTAATAGCTATCCTAGTTTACAGGTTGCTTTCATTTTATCTTATTAAAGATTATCTTTTAAAAAATAATACAATGTATTTATATGTGTTTAATATGAAGCATTAAATGGGAAATTTTATTAGTAGAGAAAATTCTCAATGTAGAAACTTTCTCAACTGATGAAAATGGGCAAATCATTTGTCATTAATTATCTTATAAATGTTAGTTGAAAAGAGAATTAGTTAAAATTCAGGGATCACTGAGAATTTAAATAATTTGTCATCCAGATAATATTTGTCAGAAATAGAGATAAAGAAAAACAGAGACAGAGACACAAAGAGAGAGATAGAGACATGCAGAGGGGGATAGAGAAAAAGAGAGACACACAGAAAGATGAGACACAGAGAGAAAATAAAACAAAAAGAAAACCAAAAAATAGCAAACTAACTAGCAAAACTAGCAAGCATATTAACAGAGTCCATATCCACTATCCCCTATATCTTAAAAACATGGAGGGTGAAATTTTTACGGGCAGTGTTTTTGATAAAACTCGGATAAAACAATTTTCAGATGATGAAATTAAAGCCACCTATAGTCAAATGAAAAGATGCTCTAAATCACTATTGATTAACAAAATGCAAATTAAAACAACCCTGAGATACCACCTCATACCTTTAAGATTAGCTAAGATAGCAGGAAAAATTAATGATAAATATTAGAGGGTATGTGGGAAAACCAAGACACCAATGCATTGTTAGTGGAGTTGTGAAATGATCCAGCCATTCTGAAAAGCAGTTGGGAACTATATCCACAGGGCTATAAAACTGTGCATATTCCTTGACCCAACAGTGCTACACCAGGTCTGTATCCTAAGGAAAAAAATCATAAAGGAGGGAAAAGGACCCACATGTGCACAAATGTTTGTAGTGGCACTTTTTGTGGTGACAAAGAATCGGAAAGTGCGTAGATGCACATCTATTGGGGAATGGATGAATAAGTTATAGTATATGGAAGTAATGGGACATTATTGTTCTATAAAAAATTATGAACAAGCTGATTTTAGAAAGACCTGGAAAGATTTACATAAACTGATGCTGAATGAAACAAGTAGAAGCAGCAAATACAGTGTACACAGTAATGGTAAGATTGTGCAATAATCAACTATGAAAGACTTAGTTCATCTTAACGGTTCAGTAATCCAAGGCAATCCCAATAAACTTTGGATAGAAAACACCATCTACATCCAGAGAGAGAACTATGAAGAATGAATATAAATCAACACATACTAGTTCACATTTTGTTATTTTTCTTCTGTTTTTTTCCCCTGCGTTTTTTTTTCCTTTTTGTTTTTATTTTTCTCTCCCAACACAATTCATAAAGAAATGTGTATTTAAAAATTAATGTACATGTATAACCAGAAAAATAAATAAAACAATTTTAAAAAGAAAAATATGAAGGGTTGTATACTTTCCAGTACCTTCTTCTCAGTCAAACTTTTGCTGTTGTTTAGTTGTGGTCTGATCTTCATGACTCCATTGAACCATTTCACACCAGATCCATCTCTCCTCCACTATCTCTTGAAGTTTATCCAAGTTCATATTCACTGTTTCCAGGCAGCTAGGTGGCTCAGTAGATAGAACATCAACCCTGAATTCAGGAGGACCTGAGTTCAAATCTGGTCTCAGACACTTAACACTTCGGAGCTGTGTGACCCTGGGCAAGTCACTTAACCCTAGCCTCAGGGGGGAAAAAGTAATTTGGAATCATATTCACTGTTTCCAAAATAGTATCTATCCAGCTCATCTTCTGCCCTTTCTCTTTTCAAGAGTTTCTTTCCAATATCATATTTTCCTAGTCATTATATTTAAACCACATTCAATTTCCTTGTTTTTGTTCTTTCCATTGCTATTGTATATTATTTTCCTGGTTGTTCTGATTTCATTTTGCTTCACTTCAGATGTCCTCCCATGCTTCTTTGCTTATAGCTATCTATTATTACATTGGATTGATGTCCTATAGTTTTCTTAGCCATTCCACAATCCCTAAGCATCTACTTTGTTTCTAGTTCTTGGCTACCACAAAGTACAGCTATAAATATTTTTCACTTCTCTTTTTCCTGTGCTGTATTTTAAACATCTTGACAACTCTTTTGCTGCTTTGACCAAGTAATAGGCTTTAGATTCCCCTATAGAGTTATTACTCTCAAAATTATGCTTCTTGTTTTACTTTTTAACGCAATGCCCCTAGAAACTCTTTATGTGAGTAGCTTGCTTATTCTTTCACTCCTTCAGAAGTCTTATAAGCTAACTGTAAAAGGTTTTTGCTTTGCTGAATTCAGAATTGGGGTGGTTAGGGGACCTTTTCTCCCTATGCAGCTCTTGGTTGTCCCAGAATGCTTTTAGGGTGCTTTTGTTGGGATCAACAGCCCACATGACACTCTGGATTTCCCCTAGTTCTCTTTAAAATGGAGGGGTATTTACATGTAGCAGAATGGGTTACAGAATAGAGAATTGAACTCAAGTCAGAGAGATCTGGGCTGGAATCTTGCCTTTGACACTAACTGTGTGTCACTTATTTCTCTTAAGCCTCAGTTTTCTCAGGAGTTAATAATACCATCTTTTCACTGAATTGCTATGAAAATCAATATATGATATGTTTTACAAGTTTGGAGGCAGTATGTGTGTGAGCTGTAATCAATTTAGACACTTGTGTTCATGGTTTTGACTACTGGCTTCTTTCTTGGATTTTACCTCCCATGAAGGAAGGAGAGAAATGAGCTTTTATTAAGAATCTACTTACTATGTGCTAGGCACTGTGTGAACTGCTTTTCAAATATGATTTCATTTGGTCTTCATAAAAATCCTGGGGTAGTAGGCACTTTCATAATCTCATTTTATAGTTGGGGAAACTGAGACAGCTGTTAAATGACTTGTCCAGAGTCACACAGCTAATACAGGTCCAACTCAAGGTGCAGAATTCTACCTGCTCCATCATCTAGTTTCTGAATTCTCACCATTTTTTCTTATGTTGTAGTTTCTTTCTGTTTTGGAGCATATATAGGTACCTTTCTTCTGGCCTTTCATCTTTTTCAGTTTAAAGCTTCTTTGTCACAAGGAAAATCTATTCTCACCAGCTTTTTCATAGGCAGGCTTTATCTCTGGCCAGGAGCCCATCATTCCTTTATCTTAAGCTGTAGTCCAAACATCCAAACCCAGTTCTTAGACTTTATCTTTTTAGCTAATTGTTCACTCTTACATTAGTAGCAATGATTTAAAAAAAAACCTTTGTCCCTATAGTAATTAGTTTCCTGCCCAAGCTTTTGCAATATTTGGCTGTGCTTTCTACACTCCTTGTGGCAATGGCATTTGTGCTTATGCAACTAACCAGCCATGGGTAGTGGTTATATTGTGACTCATTTGGGGAGGATAGTAACATCTAGGATACAATAAATAAAGAATAGAGTGCTGGACAAGAAATCAAGAGGACTTTAGTCCAAATTCTACATCAGACACTTACTAAGTTATATGATCCTGGGCAAATCACAACTTCTGCCTCAGTTTCCTTATATGTAAAGTGGTGATAATAATAGCATCTACCTCATAAGGATGATGTGAGAATAAAGCAAGATAACATATGTAAAGTGTTTTGAAAACCTCAAAACACCATATACATTCTAATTACTATCACATTATATGTGACACATTGTTTCAGAAGGCAATGGCCCTCTCTGTTGTCACCAAGTTGACAAATAAATGCTTCCTCTCCAGAGGAGGGTGTTACCCCTATTCTCCTCTTCATTAGCTGGTGTTCTATTCATTACCTGATGGCTTATGTAGGAATACTTTATTATTCCTTAGAGAGAAATGCCCCAGTTTCCTATTTAACACATCTAGTTTCTCCCTATAGAAAAAAAAAAGCATTTGTTTCTTAGATCCAAGTAGTGCTTATTTTCCCCTTTTTCCTCTGTATGATGATCTTTCAAACTCGAACCCCCTAATTGAGATCCTTCTCACATTTTATTTTTCTTCTTGGTTTCAATAGTGAAGGCCTCCTGTTAGTTTTTAAAGGAGCGTTCATTGTCCCTAAAAGCCTGGAATCCAGAATCATTTGTTATACTTCTTTGACCATGAATTGGACAAAAAACAACAAAAATGCAAAGATAGATGTCTTGCAATCCCTGCGGCATCCACCCTAACCTATAATCAGGAGATTTCCTTATTATTGTTATGTCTTTTAGTTATTAACTTTTTATATGAGTTGCCAGTATACTATTTTTAGACTTGGATTTATTTATATTTAAAAGGTAATAACTTAAGGCAAAGGATCCTGGACTTGAAGTGCAGAAGAAATGTTCAAATCCTGCATTAGACATTTACAATTTGTATTATCCTGAACAACACCTTGTGCCTCAGTTTCCTCATCTGTGAAATGAGGATGTTGAACTCATTGGCCTCTAAGGTCACTTCATAAGTGATTCTATGATCTATGATCTTAGGACTTTTATCAGTTAATCAACTGAAAATAATTTATTAAAAACCTGATATATACTATACCAGGGATAGACAGAGAAAAAGTGAAATAGTCTCTGCCTTCAAAGAGCTTAGATTCCAAACAAAAGTAACACTTTGTGGGGCACTTAAAATGGAGGGAACAGAAATCAAAGAGGTTTCATTCTAAAGGTGACACTTAGAATGAATCTTGAATAAAATTAGTAGTGATTTCTTTTTAATGATGTATTGAAAGTTGGGGGTGCAATACAGAGGGAAGAAATGGGGTGAAATCTGTGAGGAATGGCAGTTTAAAGCAGATCAGTTCAAATTATCCACTTGCTCAAGTTTCCAAGAAACCCAACCTATGGATTAAGTAAGAAAAATTGGGATTTCTATTGCTAAAACTGAATGAGTCACTCCATTTCTCTGGACTTCAGGTTCATTATTACTTAACTGCAAAGTTTGCACTGGATTGTTTCTAAACCTCCTTCTTGCTCTAAGGACCTGTGAACATGTATTTGAAAATATAAAAGCTCCTTTGACTAAATTTAGATCCTTAATTTTAAAAATGAGTAGATAATTCAAGACAAAAGTAATCCCATGGCTTCTCCTCCTCAATGGGAGTTGTCCAAGCCTCCCGAGTCATTCCTACAACTTTTCAGATCATCCAGCCTATTTTGTGATTGCTATCCCATCACTTGCATTATTTTTTTTATTATTATATATATATATATATATATATATTTTTTTTTTATAATATTATCCCTTGTATTCATTTTTCCAATTTACCCCCCCTCCCTCTATTCCCTCCCCCCCGACGACAGGCAATACCATACATTTTACATGTGTTACAATATAGTCTAGGTACAATACATGTGTGCGAATATCATTTTCTTGTTGCACAATAAACATTAGAATCCGAAGGTACATGCAACCTGGGCAGACAGATATTAGTGCTAACAATTTTCATTCCCCTCCCAGTGTTTCTTCTCTGGGTGCAGCTACCTCTGTCCATCATTGATCAACTGGAAGTGAGTTGGATCTTCTTTATGTTGAAGATTTCCACTTCCATCAGAATACATCCTCATACAGCATTGTTGTTGAAGTGTACAGTGATCTTCTGGTTCTGCTCATTTCACTCAGCATCAGTTGATTTAAGTCTCTCCAGGCCTCTCTATATTCCTCCTGCTGGTCATTTCTTACCGAGCAATAATATTCCATAACCTTCATATACCACAATTTACCCAACCATTCTCCAACTGATGGACATCCATTCATCCTCCAGTTTCTAGCTACAACAAAAAGAGCCGCCACAAACATTTTGGCACATATATGTCTCTTTCCGCTCTTTAGTATTTCTTTGGGATATAATCCCAGTAGTAGCGCTGCTGGGTCAAAGGGTATGCACAGTTTGATAACTTTTTGGGCATAATTCCAGATTGCTCTCCAGAATGGCTGGATTCTTTCACAACTCCACCAGCAATGTATTAGTGTCCCAGTTTCCCCACATCCCCTCCAACATTTGTCATTATTTGTTCCTGTCATCTTAGCCAATCTGACAGGTGTGTAGTGGTATCTCAGAGTGGTCTTAATTTGCATTTCTTTGATCAGTAGTGATTTGGAACACTCTTTCATGTGAGTGGATATAGTTTCAATTTCTTCCTCTGAGAATTGTCTGTTCATATCCTTTGACCATTTATCAATTGGAGAATGGTTCGGTTTCTTATAAATTTGGGTCAGTTCTCTATATATTTTGGAAATGAGACCTTTGTCAGAACCTTTGTTTTTAAAAATATTTTCCCAATTTGTTACTTCCCTTCTAATCTTGTTTGCATTAGTATTATTTGTACAGAAACTTTTTAGTTTGATGTAATCAAAATCTTCTATTTTGTGATCAATAATGATCTCTAGTTCTCCTCTGGTCATAAATTCCTTCCTCCTCCACAAGTCTGAGAGGTAGATTATCCTCTGTTCCTCTAATCTATTTATTATCTCCCTCTTTATGCCTAAATCATGGACCCATTTTGATCTTATCTTGGTATATGGTGTTAAGTGTGGATCCATATCTAATTTCTGCCATACTAATTTCCAGTTTTCCCAACAGTTTTTTCCGAATAATGAATTTTTATCCCTAATGTTGGAGTCTTTGGGTTTGTCAAAGATTAGATTGCTATAGATGTACCCTTTTTTGTCCTTTGTATCTAATCTGTTCCACTGATCTACCGGTCTATTTCTTAGCCAATACCAAATGGTTTTGGTGACTGCTGCTATATAATATAGCTTTAGATCAGGTACACTTAGACCACCTTCCTCTGAGTTTTTTTTCATTAGTTCCCTTGCAATTCTTGACCTTTTATTCTTCCATATGAATTTTGTTGTTATTTTTTCTAGGTCATTAAAATAGTTTCTTGGGAGTCTGATTGGTATAGCACTAAATAAATAGATTAGTTTGGGGAGTATTGTCATCTTTATTATATTCGCTCGGCCTATCCAAGAGCACTGAATGTCTTTCCAATTATTTAAATCTGATTTTATTTTTGTGGCAAGTGTTTTGTAATTTTTCTCATATAATTCCTGACTTTTCTTTGGTAGATGGATTCCCAAATATTTTATACTCTCAACATTTGTTTGGAATGGAATTTCTCTTTGTATCTCTTGCTGTTGCATTTTGTTAGTGATATATAAAAATGCCGAGGATTTATGTGGATTTATTTTGTATCCTGCCACTTTGCTGAAATTTTGAATTATTTCTAGTAGCTTTTTAGCAGAGTCTTTGGGGTTCTCTAAGTATACCATCATGTCATCTGCAAAAAGTGATAGTTTGATTTCCTCATTTCCTACTCTAATTCCTTGAATCTCTTTCTCGGCTCTTATGGCCGAGGCTAGCGTTTCTAGTACTATATTGAATAGTAATGGTGATAGTGGGCAACCCTGTTTCACTCCTGATCTTACTGGGAAAGGTTGCAGTTTATTTCTATTGCATATTATGCTTACTGACGGTCTTAAATATATACTCCTGATTATTCTAAGGAATAATCCATTTATTCCTATACTCTCAAGAGTTTTTAGTAGGAATGGATGTTGGATTTTGTCAAATGCTTTTTCTGCATCTATTGAGATGATCATATGGTTCTTATTAATTTGATTATTAATATGGTCAGTTATATTAATAGTTTTCCTAATATTAAACCAGCCCTGCATTCCTGGAATAAATCCTACTTGATCATAGTGTATTATCTTGGAGATGATTTTCTGAAGTCTTTTTGCTAATATCTTATTTAAGATTTTAGCATCAATATTCATTAAGGAGATTGGTCTATAATTTTCTTTCTCAGTTTTCGATCTACCAGGTTTAGGTATCAGTACCATGTCTGTGTCATAAAAGGAGTTTGGTAGGACTCCTTCATCCCCTATTTTTTCAAATAATTTATATAACATTGGGGCTAATTGTTCTTTAAATGTTTGGTAGAATTCACATGTGAATCCATCTGGCCCTGGGGATTTTTTCCTGGGGAGTTGATTAATAGCTTGTTCTATTTCTTTTTCTGAAATGGGACTATTTAAGCAATTTATCTCCTCCTCTGTTAATCTAGGGAGCCTATATTTTTGGAGAAAGTCATCCATTTCACTTAAGTTATCAAATTTATTGGCATAAAGTTGGGCAAAGTAACTCCTTATTATTTCTCTAATTTCCTCTTCATTGGTGGAAAGATCCCCCTTTTCATTTGTAAGACTATCAATTTGATTTTCCTCTTTCTTTTTTTTGATCAAATTTACCAAAGGTTTATCTATTTTATTGGCTTTTTCATAAAACCAACTCTTGGTTTTATTTATTAATTCAATAGTTTTTTTACTTTCAATTTTATTGATTTCTCCTTTTAATTTTTGTATTTCGAGTTTAATTTTTGGTTGGGGGTTTATAATTTGGTCTTTTTCTAGCCTTTTAAGTTGTAAGCCCAATTCGTTAATCTTCTCTTTCTCAATTTTCTTCAAATAAGCCTCTAAAGATATAAAATTTCCCCTTATTACTGCTTTAGCTGCATCCCAAAGATTTTGATATGATGTCTCATCATTATCATTATCTTGGGTGAAATTGTTAATTGTTTCTATAATTTGCTCTTTCACCCAGTCATTCTTTAAGATGAGATTATTCAGTTTCCAATTACTTTTTGGTCTATTTACCCCGAACTTTTTACTGAATGTAGCTTTTATTGCATTGTGATCTGAGAAGAAGGCATTTATTATTTCTGCCTTCCTACATTTAATTTTGAGATCTTTATGTCCTAATATATGGTCAATTTTTGTATAGGATCCATGAACTGCTGAGAAGAAAGTATATTCCTTCCTATTGCCATTCAGTTTTCTCCAAAGGTCTATCATACCTAGTTTTTCTAATGTTCTATTTACTTTTTTAATTTCTTTCTTGTTTGTTTTGTGGTTTGATTTGTCTAAATCTGAGAGTGCAAGGTTGAGATCTCCCACTATTATAGTTTTACTGTCTATTTCTTCTTGCAGTTCTCTTAACTTTTCCTTTAGAAAGTTAGATGCTATACCACTTGGTGCATATATGTTTAGTATTGATATGGCTTCATTATTTATGCTACCTTTCAGCAGGATATAGTTTCCTTCCTTATCTTTTTTAACGAGATCTACTTCTGCTTTTGCTTGATCTGAGATAAGGATAGCTACCCCTGCTTTTTTGGCTTTACCTGAAGCATAATAAGCTCTGTTCCAACCTTTTACCTTTACTCTGTATGTATCTCCCTGCTTTAAGTGTGTTTCCTGTAGACAACATATTGTAGGGTTCTGCTTTTTGATCCAATCTGCTATCCGTCTCCGTTTGATGGGATCGTTCATCCCATTTACATTTACAGTTAAAATTACTAATTCTGTATTTCCTGCCATCGTATTATCCCCAGATTATGCTTTTTTCCCTTGACCCCCCTGATCCCCCTCCCCGATATTTAATTTACAGACCCCCCTTGTGACGCGCAACCCTCCCTCTTTTTTTTTTTTTTTTTTTTTTTTTTAGGATCCCTCCCCCCTCCCTCCAAGTCCCTTCACTTGTTCTCCTTTTCCTTTCCCCTTTTCCTCTCCCCCCTTTTAATGAGGTGAGAGAAAATTCTCTGAAAAACAAATATGTTAATTATTTACTCTTTGAGCCTCTTCTGATGAGAGTAAGATTCACACAATGATTCTCCCCCTCACTAAGTTCCCTCAGATATGGTGTATTTTCTATGTCTCTTCCTGGGATGTAGTTTCCCTCTTTTTATCACTCCTTCCCCTTTTTCTGAACCGACCTCCTTCCCTTTACCACACTCCCCTTTTTTTCTTTTATATCAGTAAAATCAAATTATCCTTGAGTATTTTTTATATACCCACAACAAAGTTACAGTTCTCAAGGGTTCTGTGTACCTTTTTCTGTTTCTCTTCAGTCTTGTGGATGTAGATCAAATTTTTTGTTTAAGTCTGGTTTTTTTCTTAGAAACATATAGAATTCCTCTGTTTCATTGAATGACCATCTTCTTCCATGGAAAAAGATGCTAAACTTAGCTGGGTAGTTCATTCTTGGTTGCAGTCCTTGATCTTTTGCCTTTCGGAATATCAGGTTCCAGGCCCTTCTATCTTTTAATGTGGAGGCAGCCAGATCTTGGGTGACCCTTATTGTGGCACCTTGGTATTTAAATTGTTTTTTTCTAGCTGCTTGCAGGATTTTCTCCTTTGTGTGGTGATTCTGCAGCTTAGCCACAATATTCCGTGGTGTTCTTTTTTTAGGGTCTATTTCAGAAGGAGTTCGATGAATTCTTTCCACATCTACTTTCCCTTCTGTTTCTATTATCTCTGGACAGTTCTCTTTGATAATTTCCTGTAAAATAGAATCTAGGCTCTTTTTTTGGTCATAGTTTTCTGGAAGTCCAATAATCCGCAGATTATCTCTCCTAGATCTATTTTCCAGGTCTATAGATTTTCCCAGTAAGTATTTGACGTTGTTTTCCAGCTTCTCATTTTTTTTGTTTTGTTTGACTGATTCTTGGGTTCTCTGTGAATCATTCATTTCTATTTGTTCCATCCTGACTTTTAAGGAGTTATTTTCTTCTTTCACAGTTTTTAGTTCTTTTTGTAAATGCCCAATTTCGTTTTTAAATGAATTATTTTGCTCTATTGAGTTTTTTTCCATTTCCCTAATTTTTTTTTTTGAGAATTATTTTCTTTTTCCAATTCAGAAATTCTATTTTCTTGAGACTTTTTTATCTTTTCCAATTCAGAAATCCTACTTTCCTGTGTTTTTTTAACCTTTTCTAATTCACTAATTTTGTTTCCCTGCATCTCCTGTGAATTCTTTATTTTTTCCAACTCCAATTTCAGGACATTATTATTCTCTATCATAACTTCTCTTTCTTTTCCCCATTTTTCTTCGATCTCCCTCAATTTCTTAAGAGCTTCTTCTAGGAGAGAGTTATGTGATGGGGGGCAGGAATCGTTCCCCTTTAGGTTGTTATCTGATTCTCTGCTGTCAACTTCCTCGGGGTTGGACACCCGCTCTTTCTCTGTATAGAAGGAATCTATAGTTTTTCTAGCTTTTTTGCTCATACTTAAAAAAAATCTTTTGGGGTCTGTCTCTGGGGTAGGAAATTATTTACTTCTTTACCAGCTTCCTCCCAGACGGGATGGATGCAGCGGCTCCTGAGCCTGAGCTAAGAGAGAGCTCTGGGAGAGAGTTCCCCACCCTCTCCCTGGGAGTGCCTCAGAGGTGATTAGCACTACTGTGCTTCGAGGGCGTAGAATAGTGAAGACAGCAAGAAGCCCAGCCTATGTGTCCGGGTGGGGAGTGGGTGTCTGCAGCAGGTGACGTAAGAAGCCCCTGCGCTCAAACTGGAAGTGTCTGCCAGAAACCGCGGTCCCTAGTTCAAAGGTTCCGCTTCTCTGGGACTTCCTGGAGCTGAGTTCCACTCCCTCCAGCTAAGCTAGGCAGTGTGTGTTGCCTTGGGCCGTATCCACCCACTTGTCAGTCTCTTAACTATTCTCAGGCGGTAGCTGAGGCCACACCCCCTGGTGCCTGAGTCACCCCCAGGGTCAGGGAAAATCTAATCTGAGTTTTAAAATATTTTGGCTTTCTCTTCTGAACTGCTAAATAATTAGCAGAGAAGAGCTAACAGCCTGTGCCAGATTCCTTTACCTCAGTGGCTTCTCTGATCCCAGAGCCCCTCCCAGCGCAATGGGCGCAGTGTGCCCCTACCCCACCGTCTGTGCTGGTCTTTCTTATTCCTCCCCTGAGAACTGACCTTTCCTGTTGAAACTCCAGATTCTCTTCAGCTGGTAAGTCGTGCTTCCAGTCCTTGTGGTATCTATCAGTCCTGAGCTAATTTTGAGACTTAATTTATCTAATTGGTTGTGAGGGAGTGAGGACGTTCACTGAGTCGTGTGTTTCCTCTCCGCCATCTTGGCTCTGCCCCCCACTTGCATTATTTTGATGGCTAAAGGCTCTCATAGCCTGCATCAATCTTTTCAATGAGAACAGATTCTTGGAGGGTCCTGAATTCATGCTACGAATGGCAGGTTGATAGAAATACAGGGAAGGTGACTTACCTAGCTTTGTCAGCTGCTTACTATATTGCCTTTCAAGGATTTCAGCTCAGGCTGAGGGCTACAGTCATTTAGGATGCATGATTTCTGGGTGATGGTGAATGAGGTCAACAGAGGTTGGAGCACAGACTTGACAGGGAGCAGAAAATTGCTTATAGTCACTGAGAACAGGATGCTTCTGCCTTTGGCTTTAGGTGTCAGGGGGAATTATTCCACTACTCAGTAAAGACTAGACAAGGGTTCAATGGGGCCATGTCAACAGGGAGCCACTGACTCAACTGTTTAAAACGGTTTGGGATATTCACTTGTAGGACAACATTGCATGATTTTCATAGGTAAGATAATAATAATTTTGTGGGTGGAAGTAGTGATAAAAGCTCACAGGCATTGAGGTAATGGAAAGTAGTTTTCTCAAAAACACTCAACAAAAGGGACATCACAAGCATTATTATCCCCATTATGTATCATCCTTCATATTCTGAGATATGTAACTGGGGAAGAAAAAGAAAGAAAGAGAGAGAGAGAGAGAGAGAGAGAGAGAGAGAGAGAGAGAGAGAGAGAGAGAGAGAGAGAGAGAGAGAGAGAGGAAAAGAGGGTAAGAAAGAAGGGAGAAAGAAAGGAAAGAAATGAAGGAAAAGAGAAAAGGAGGGAAGGGAAGGAGGAAAGGAAGGAGTGAGGAAAGGAGGGAGAAATGTCTCTCTAATGTCAACTAATACAACCATCTCCTTGTACAGACAAGAAACCTTGTGCCCCAAAAGTAAAGTGATTTGCCCAGATCACCCAGGGATCAAATTGCAGAACTGAGATTCCAAGGCAAGTTTTCTAGCTACAAATTCAGCCTCATTTCTATGGTACCCTATGGCAATAAAAAGCAGAGCCGTGCTTCAAATCTTGGTCATTAAGCCTTAAATTTTTCTACCATGCCAAACTGTTAGATTTAAGAATTTATTGTTTTTGTTCAGTTGTTCTCAGTCATGTTCAATTCCTTATGATACCATTCAGGATTTTCTTTGCAAAGATATTGGAATGATTTACCTTTTCCTTCTCCAAATCATTTTAAACAAGAGGAAACTGAAGCACACAGGGTTAAGTGACTTGACCAGGGTCACCCAGCTAGCATATATGTCTGACGCCTGATTTAAATTCAGATATTCCTGACTTTATTCACTGCATTATCTTGCTTCTCTAGAATTAAAAATAGCCCATTTTATTTTATTTGTGTTTATAGAGAGAGTTACAATCAAGGAAATTCCTATTCATTTGTATGGTACTTATATTTTGAAGAATACAAGGCATTAGTTATTACACAACATTAAAGAGTCATTAAGCTCTAGAACCCCAGTAGGAATAAAAGTGTCTTTATACCGTTGCTGACATAGCAGGGAATGAGCTGCCCCACACCAGGTCAATCTCCTGGGGCCCAAATTTGGGAATCAGAAGGCAGAAGTACTTGGAGTCTAGATAGTACTAGCTTTGTCATAAACTTACTCTACAACTTAGACAAATGCCTTGATTTCTCTGGGTCTTGGTTGTCTCATAAAAATAGGAAAGTTGGACTAGACAATAAATAACGAAACTCTTAACTCTATGTTAAAAAAAAATAATGGTGCTGTGATTTCATTAGTGTCGGGAAGAAGTTCCAGTAAGAAACCTCTACCAATCTAGATAAGTACCTTCAACACTTAAGAGTTTCTTGTGGGGCAACAACAAGCAGTTAAATGGCTTTGTTCAAGAACATACAGCCTGGATGTGTTGGAGACAGGACTTGAAGGAAGTCTGGTTCTCCTGTCTCTGAGCTGGACTTAATCCCTACTCTGCCATATTCCCATTTGGCTCTAACATTGGATTCTGGGTTACATAATATGGGCACTTCAGCATCAATACCAACCTTCTCAATCATTTAATTGATAAATAAGCACTTTTAAAGTACATTTATGTACTGGGAAATGAGGATACAAGAAGAAAATTGAAATAGCCATTATCCTCAAGGAGTGTGGAAACCCTGGGCATTTGGCATCAGAAAAAATTAGGTTCAAATTCCCCTTCTGTCATTTACTCATAGTGTCATACTCAGGAATTAACTTCCTTAAGACTCTGTTTCTTCATCAAGATAGGTACAATGATATGTGTATTCTATGACCTTTCTCACAGGACTATGGTGAATAGTGTTAGGAAATTATAAAGAGTCATTTAAAGAGTTGCCATAATACAATTCTTAAACACTATAAGCAATATTTATAAAACATCATTCAATTCTACCAGAACATCATTTATTGACCTAGAGAACTTGAACTCATTAAACCAACTAATTATCACTAATTGATCTTACTGAAGATAAATTGCAAGTGTCTCTAGTCTGCATGAAATAATTAAAACAAACTTAATAAGGTTAAATCCAAAGTACTACATTTGGGTTAAGAATCAACTTTGCAAGTACAAAATGGTACAAATGTAGAAACAGCAATTTCTCTGAAAAAGGAATAGTTAAATTTTCATAAATCAGAAGGTCAATAGGAAGAATCAGCAGTATGATAGGAGAACCAAAGAAAAGCAACTGCTGCATCAAGAAAAGTGAAGTATGATGGCCAAGAAGATGGGATAGCTCCATCATATTCTTGTCCTGCCCAGACTCATTGGAACAGTGTGTTTGGTTTTAAACACCATTATTTAAGAGGGAAATCAATAAGATGAAGAGCATTCGTCATCCAAACCAGCATGATAATGGTCCTAGAGTTCATAATGCATAAGAATCAATCATCTATCAACAAGCATTTTAAGCACCTATTATTAAGACACTATTCTAGGATTAAAAAGGCAAAGAATGCCCACTCTGAAGGAGCTCCCATTCTAATGCTACAAATAATTAGTGCAAACATTTATATATTTATATCTATGTACTATGGAGAAAGAGAGAGACAGGAATAAGGATATAGAGACAGAGACACCGAAAAAAAGAATAAATGTGAAACATAATAAAGTAAGAACAAATTAACTAGAAGGTAACACAAGTTAAGTTAGAGAGGAAGAATTTTATTAATTGGTAACATCAGGAAAAATATCACATGCAAAATGGTGCTTAAGCTGCATCTTAAAGGAAGAAATAGAAAATATGATTAAAACGTGAGGAGGGAGAGAGTATATTTCAAGCATGGGGAGCAGATGGTGAAAAGAAACATATATGGGAAATGAATCAGTGTGTATAGGGAACAGAGAAAAGTCCAACTTGGTCAGATAGTTGAAGAAAATCTGAAGATTTTTCTGGAGTAAAATCTGGAGAAAAAAAATGAACCTAAAAAAAACCCTATGCCCTAGGACACTTGACTGCTATCTCTAAATATTTGAAAGACTATCAAATAAGAATGGTTTAGCCTTACTTTGCTTGGCTGCTGAGAGCAGGAGCAAGTTCAATTAGTAGAGATTGCAAAGAAAGCAATTTAGGGTTCAAGGAAAAAAATTTTCCTTGACAATGAGTCACTCCAAAGTGAAATTGCTGTTTTCTGGAGATGGTCCACACACAGAAGCCAAGCAGCCACTTTTCAGAGATGTGATAGAAGGCAATTTTGGTCACATAGGTTTAGATAAGATGCTCTGAAGGCTTTCCTAAACCTTGACATTCTGTGATTTTGTAAAATGTTCCCTTTCTATACTCTTAAAACTTCAATAGACCTTGAATTCAGTTCCTTCAGAGGATCAACTGAGGATAAATTTGCCTCTGAGACCCGGAATTTCCAACTATGCCATTGGGGGAAACATTTCCACCCAGTCCAACATTCCATTACATTGAGACAGATTTTTTTTCTTTAAGCAAAGTGGATTGCTGGGAAATTGCTTATTGTCTTCCTTAGAAATGAAAATGATTTGATAACTGGAAAATCTTTCATAAAGATGAAAGCCAACCAAAGGAGAAACCTGGCTGCAATGCAGCATTAATTGAAAAGGAGGGAGGTTCATAGTTATCTAGTTTGGAAAAAAAAAAAAGCTAAGAAAAAGAGGAAGTGAAGCAGGACTTTAGATTATTAGTTTCTGAGGTCTAGCTATGTTTTTTTTATTTATTTTATAGGTCAGGAGATGGGGGTGCAGGATATTAAATTTCCTAGTTTCTTATTTTTTGTGATTTATGACTTATTGAAAAATGTATCTATATCTAGTGAATAGATATATAGCTCAGAAATGATTAATTAGAATTATTACAGAAAATCAATATCTTTTCCTGATTTTTTCTTTGAAGAAAAGAAGATTCTTTTTTTACATTAAAATTGGGTGTTGGTAGTTCTGAGTTGAAATATCATTTGAAAGAAAGCTATAACTTTGGGTTATCCTGATCTCTATGTATTTACCTCAATTGAAAATTTAGGAGGCAATCATGGTTAAGTAACTTACTCAGAGTCATTCCTCTGCTAAAAAAGCATCTGATACCTGATTGGAATTCAAGTCCTTCTGCCTTCAGGACTGGTGTTCTATCTACTATACCACCTAGCTGCCCCATTAGGTAAGTTTTTGATGAAACTCATACCTTCTAAAAGAGAACTTGGTCACTTTCACCCCTAAACCTTCAATCTCTATGATCTCCCTTAATCCCTATCTAAATCCACAGGAATCCACAGGTCTTGAATTTTAAGGGCAATTAAAAAGTAAATTTGTAATTTTTTTGTCAATTTGTAACTTTGAAAACTAGTAATAAAATCATTCCATAAACACCCACCCACATACACACATACAACTAATTAAATGATAATTCAGTAGGATATGTCACACCAGATGTGTTTGGTTGATTCTTCAATGTCCTTCTCCACACAGAATATTCCTGTGCATGCTTTTCCCCCTAGGACTACTATTACACAATTGAAATGTAAAGGGTTTATGTGTGTATATATGCTTAAAATAATTATCTTTTTAAATATATTGATAAATTTCTACCAGGAAAATGGTTGCCTGACTTTTTAGGAACCCTAACTCTTAAAATTGAGGTCCTTGATTAGGGGTTTCAACACAGTCCTAGAAAGCTACAAGGAATGTATAGTCTAGCAGAATGAATAATTTCTTGCTCCTCAAGCAAGATTAAGCATTTTTCCACTTGAATGTGGAGCAGAGTGGTTTCTGGGTCATGGCATTAAATGGATAAATTGGCAGGACTATGTAGGTTCCCAAGACAGTTAAAGGATCTCTTAGTGAAATAAAAGCTGTCCTGTTTATGAGCTTTAGTGTCAGTCATTTTAATGTTGCTTTTCTCTTTTTCTGTTGGGGGAGGTAGTGATGGAAATAAAAACAAATCTATTCCATAATCAATATTTTGTTTGCCTTGTAGTTGCTTAAGAAGTAAGGTCTGGGATCTCTTTTATGAATCTCTATGCATGAATCAAAGTCTGGCTTTCCTAAGGGACTTTCTTGATAGCTTCATAAGAGAGCTTTTAGTAAGGAAGTCTAATTTGGACCCAATCTATGTAAACCCAGAAGTTCAGATGTGAATCATGGGTTAATTTTTAGAAGTCATGGTTAAAGTATAAAAACTGAAAAGGAAAATGAACTTCCCTTTCATATGCCCCAATATTTTCTGATTCTTGTAGTCTTTGCCCTTATTGGGCATGCTTGAAGGGAAAAAATAGTTTATCAAGGACAAAATGGGGCAAACAGCTTCCATCCATCTGAAAGCAGAGAATTATGATAGACTTTTAATTATGATAGAATTTTAATTAAGTGATAGCAGCTATTGTATCCCTTGCTCCTGAACTTAGTATATCCTGATTTGCTTTGTAAAAATTATTTTTCTTTTTAAAAAAGTTTCTTTGGCTTTTATTACCTCTGAGATACTTCTGAGACTGAGATGTTTCTCCTTGATCACAGGAAGGTCATATAGAAGTTGGCAGCACGCTTTGGTTTGAAAAGCCACTAAATAGTGGCATAGGGGATAAAAAGCTAGCCTTAAAACCAAGAAGCTTTTGCTGGCTTGAGACCCGCTTCTGATTTATACTGACTTGTGGCCCTGGATTCGTAATTTAATCCCTCAGTTTTCTAAATAATTGGGTAAGAGTATAAATTACAAAGAAGGTGACAATATTTATTGTAGAACAGATTTCCTCACCCAGGACTTCCCTATGCCAATGAAGTCGTAGATCCACTTCCTATCCTATGAAAATGACAGACGTGGTAGCTAGGTTTGTATGCAGGATATGATATTTTACAAATTTCCTGTGTTCATCTTCATAAAACATTTCCAACATCTCCAAGGGGAAAAAAAGTACCAGCTGAAAAACCAAGGAAAATATAATGAGGGATTTATGATGAAAAAATGCTATTCATACCCAGAGGAAGTAGTGATGTTGTCTGAATGAAGATTGAAGGATACTTTTTTTATTTTCTTAATTTTTCTTTAGGGTTCTTTGGTCTATTTTCTTTCACAACATGACTCTTATGGAAATATTTTGCATGATTACACAAGCATAACTGCTTATCTTCTCAATGAGGGGTTCAGTGAGGAGCAAGAAAGAAAAATAATATAGAATTCAAAGTTTAAAAAACAAATTTAAAAAATTGTTCTTACATGTAACTATGAGCAACATACCAAATTTTAAAAATTCATAAAGAAAAAAAATGACAAGCAGTTTGATTTCAGAAAAACCAAAAAATCATACGTGAACTAATGCAATGTGAAATGTAAAGAACTAGGAGAACATTGATCACACAATAACAAAAATATGATTCAATGATCAACTGTGAATGACAGCTATTCTCAGTAATACCATGATCCAAGACAATTCCAAAGGATTTGTGATGAAAAATCCTATCCATTTACAGAGAAAGAACTGATGGAAAAGATGGCATATCAAAATATACTTTTGTGAAATTATTCTTTTTCATCTATGTTTTCTTTTGCAATATAGGCATTTGGAAATATATTTTCCATGACTGCACACATGTAATCAATACCAACTTTCTTGCCCTCTCAAGGAGATGGGGAGAAGACTTGGAACTCAAAATAAAAAAAAAACCTAATGTTAATAATTATTATTACATATACTTGTAAAATGAATTATAAAAAGTTTTACTTGGAAAAGCACTTAGTTGAAATATTATTCATTCATTTGGTGGGCATTTTGAAGTGCCTAAGTTTTGCCATATGCAAAATGAAAATCACTACCTATACAAATAGTGTCAATCAGAAATTACCCTGATCATCCAAAAAAAAAAAAAAAATCAATTACCATGAATGTACCAAAAAGAAAAGGTGAAAAAACTGTGGACAAGTTGTGGGAAGAATCACAGGAGCTGTCCAAAAAATGGCTTAAGAGAAATAACTTAATGAAGGCTAAGCAGTTGGGAGAGAGGGTATACTGTAAAAGTAGGACTGAAAAACTGGAAGAGACCTTAGAAATCATTTAGATCAAGACTTTACCTACACTTGAACATAACTATACTCATTCTGACATAATAAAAGATGCCAAAATTTAGTCATATGATATCTATAAATAATTCAGTAAAATCCAGAAGAGCTGCTGGTTAGCTCCTGTGTCTTTTCTCCCCACAACTTGCTCTCCTCAGTATCCTAGCCAGGGGCTTAATTCTTTTCTTTCCTTGCTCTGTCAATGACAGTTTCTGGTGGAGCCAAACTTAACTTTTGGTAGATTTAAATATCACATAGGATTTATGACTGGGGATGTGGGTGGTGACAGGGGTAAGGGAGAAAGAAGGTGATATTGATATGCTGTAAGTTTGCTTCAAAGTGCAGAAAAGAATGATTTAAAGTGTTGGTGAGATTTCTAGCTCCTGTTTTTATCTAGATTCTTTAATTTTTAAAATGTTTTCTTAATCATGAGTCAGAAAGAACCTTTTAACATGCTAGCCAAGTTTCCCACAACTGAAATGACAGCCAAATCACTGTTATCATAGCAATTATAAATCAAGACAGTCAGAGGCATCTACTGCCCAGACCACATGCAGAATCATCCAGTGCCAGAAAAAGGCACAGCTCAAGGAGTCCAGCTCATTTTCAAGCTTGAAAAGAAATAATTTACTCTAGTTGCCTTCGTTTAGGGTAAAACTTCCATATTTAGAATTTTAGCCTAAAACATAAAATATTTTGTGTTTGAGATTAATCACCAGGACAATCATCAAGAGAAGTTTTGTGAGGGAGAGGAGTTTGAAGACTCAGCTTGTCTAAAAAGGGAAATGGATCTCAAAGTTTCAGGAATAAGTTTCATTGTAAAAGCATGTTTTGTTTTGTTTGTTTTTTTTCAGTATTACAAGATGCATTTCTACAAGAAACAGAAATTAAATAGAGAGCATGGACCAAAAGAAAGATTAAAAAAAAAAAAAAAACTAGACTTAAAAGCTCATCAGGATAGTGAAGTTCTACTTCGAAAATTCCCCATACCATTGTGTATTCACATCTATTTTGTATCTTAAGATCTTGAAAAGTGCCTAGGGCACTAAGTGGTTAAATGACTTGTTCACCATTACACAGCCAGTTTTCCTAGATTTCAAGACTAGCTTTCCTTTTGTTCCCCCATGTTTCCTCTTTAGAAAGTCAATTACTCAAAAAAATTTAAGCACCTGCTATGAGCCAGGAATGGTGGTAAGCACTAGAGATACTCAGAAAGGCAAAAAACTGTTGCTGGTCAGCACTGCTGGGGTCCGGCTCCTAGAAAAAGTATTGGTGAAGATTCTTCAGTCCTCCTCTGTAATGTTCTGGTTAGCTTTTTGAAGGTCTTAGAACCAGCCATCGTTTCAGCTGAATAATAAACACAAGAATAGCCAGGGATAAAATCCAAAAGTCTTAATTGTCTCCTTCATAGTCTGTCTCCTTGCCTGGGGCCTGAGTTAGTTTTCTGGAGACCTTCAGATAGGTTTTGGTCTCAGTGGAGAAATACAGACTGGACTTCTTTATTAAAATGCAGGAAGCAGGAAAGCCACCATAAGGCTGAAGAAGATGGAATATCTCTCTCTGTCTGAAAGCTTGAGCTCTAGCCTCCAGTCCTCTGTCTCCTCCAAGTCCATCTCTGGCTGATTTTGTCTCAGTTTATATGCTCTATTACAATTACATCATTACAGTATACTGAGTATAAACCAATCCTTATATCACTAGGGCAATCATACTGAACTAGAGAACTCACATGCTAAACTAGATAATCATTGTCTTATCAGTTCAACTGAGTTAACACCTTATTTAAATCAATCATACTGATCCTTAAGGATATTTCTCCAAAGTTCCTGTCCTTTATACTCTTGCATTTAGCCACTTGTTCTTCCTAGATAAAAACTTTTAAAGTTCATGAGGTGAACATTCCTGAGCCATGAGGTATAAGTTCATGAAAAAAGTTTCTTTTTTGATATTAAATAAATTTTGTTTTATATTTAATATTTTTTTAATTTTCAAAACATATGCATGGATAATTTTCAACATTTACTCTTGAAAAGCCTTGTGTTCCAAAAATTTCCCCTCCCTTCTTCCCATCCTCTCCTCTAGATGGCAAGTAATCCAATATATGTTAAACATGTGAAATTATTCTATACACATTTCCACAATTATCTTGCTGCACAGGAAAAATTAGATCAAAATGAAAAAAAAATGAGAAAGCAAACAAAATGCAAGCAAACAACAAAAAAGTAAAAATACCATGTTGTGATCCACACTCACTTCCCACAGTCCTCTCTCTGGGTGCAGATGTTTCTCTCTGTCACAAAACCATTGGAACTGGCCTGAATCACCTCGCTGTTGAAAAGAGCCATGTCCAACAGAATTGATCAGCATATAATATTGTTGTTGCTGTGTATAATGTTCCCTTGTATCTACTCACTTAATGAGATGAAGTTTCTTGAGGTTGTGAGTGAGGTAAAAGTTGAGGAAAAATTTCTTGAGGCAATCCTGCTTTCTGCTAGAGCTAGTCTGGAGCCTGCTGTTAACTCATCAGAGTCACACTGGACATTTCTACCCTTCACTTAGGGCAAAACTCAGCTCCTAAAGGGCTTATCCATTTTTATTCATCAACAAGCATTATTTGCAATGTGGATAAACTAGAAGCTTTCCCAATAAGATAAGGCAAGAAACAAGGATGCTCATAGTCACCAATGTTGTTGACTATTGTATTGGAAATGCAATAATAAGATAAAATAATAAGATAATAATAATAAGATAAAATAATAAAATAAGTTAATAAGTTAATAATAAGATAAAATTAAAATAGAAGGAATTAGAATAGGGAATGAAGTAATAAAACAATCTTTTTTGCAGATGACATAATGATATACTTAGAAAATCCCAAAGACTCAACTAAAAAGTTAGTTGAAACAATTATTTTAGCAAAATAACAGGATATAAAGTAAATCCATATGAATCATCAGCATTCCTATATATCACATGCAAATGTGAAAAATCTGGAATATTGATTCATTATTGGTAGAATTGTAAAAGGATCCAGTCATTTGGGAAAACAATCTGGAATTATGCTTAAAGAGTTATTATACCTATTGTACCTATACTCATTGACCAGTACTACCACTGCTAGGTCTATTTCTAAAGATGAATAGATCTATGTATTCTAAAATGTTTATAGCAGCTCTTTTTGTAATGACAAAGAAAGGAAAATTGCAAAGATGCCCATGAATTTGGGAATGGCTGAACTTGTTGTGTTATGTGATTGCAATGAAATATGCCTGGGCTATAAGAAATGATGAGCTCAATGATCTTAAAAAAACATGGAAACATTTGCTCAAAATAATGAAGAGTGAAATGAGGGGAAGAGAACACTGTATATGGTAATAGCAATATTGTTTTAAGAATAATTTTAAATGAATAAGTTATTTTGACTATTTTAAATTTCAAATTAACTACAAAGGGGATGCATTAAGAAAGCTGCTATCTGCATCTTGAGAAAGAACTGAAAAATAGAAATATTCATGGAATAATATATATTATAATATTACATATAGTAATATATATATATATATATATATATATATATATATATATTCCTACTTGAGTCTAATTGTGGTTATTTCTAAAATGAAAGGGTGGGAAAGAAAAAAATTTATATGATAATTTTGTGGCATTATAAAAAGGAATGGCATGCTGTTCATAGTAGATTTGCAATTTCATGTGCAATCATTTTTATTGCACTATGGAAGTGCTTGGTTCATTTTGTAAATTAAAAATAAAATAATTTTTTTAAAAATTGTCTGCTCTCAAGAAATTTAGAGTGAATAGAGAAAACAACAAACAAACAGCTAGGTGTAAATGAGATAAGGCTTTATTTGGGATAATCAAGAGAGAAAAGGCAATAGCATCAAGGAATATTTGGAAAAATTAGATGGGATTTGATCTAGGATTTGGAAGAAGCCTAAGGAGACAAAAAGTAGAGACCAAGGAGTGAGAACAATCTAGCAGCTGGGCTAAATGCCAACAGACAGGTTGTGGAGCTCTTTGAGCAAGGGACGATAAGGAAGCTTGGTTCTGGCCCCAAGATGGCACAGAGCAGAGACTCTCTGTAACCTTCTCTAACTTTCTCTCAGACCAACTGCAGATTAAGCTTCTAATCTGATTCTGAAGTCAAAGAATCCACAAATATTTGGAGTACAACTCATTTCTAGAAGAAGATACCTTGGAAGAACTTCAGAACAGTTCTGTTTCAATCTGGCAGGGGTTCAATCAGCCAAAGCTACACCACAGCATAGGGAGATGGGGTAAGAAGCTGGAGCAGAGAGTCAAAGTGTTGTAGTATACTTGCACCTGGAAATCTTCTGTGAGCCTCTTAGGCCACTCTATCCTGGTTGCAAGCAGGTGGTTTGGCAGATTTGCCTTTTGTAAAAGATAAATTGTAAACCACTTAGCCCCAGAAGAAAGCTGGACCTAGCCACCATTACCCAGCACTGAAAATCAATTAGCAGAACTGCCCCAGGGCAAATTAAAGCAGCTGTTGCTCCTTTGCACAGAACAGGCCTCAAGCCTTAAAAGAGAATAAAAAACAAAAAAGATCGCCATAGACAGCTTTTATGGAGAGAGAGAAGAACAGACCTCAAATCCTAGGATTCCTAAAGGCAAAGGAACTCCTGAAGAAGCCCCAAAACCAGACAGGAGCTGGTCCCCATTTCAGAAGAATTTCTTCAAAGATTGCATAAAGGATCTTAAAAGAGAGATGGAAGAAAAATAGGGAAATAAAATGAGATTATTGCAAGAAGGAATGGAAAAAATGGGAAAAGAAAGTAATGAACAAACAAATTTAATTGGCCAATTTCAAAAGGACCTAAAAAAGGTAACTGAAGAAAATGATACAATAAAAATTAGAATTAAACAAATGAAAGTGGATGACTCAATAAGACTTCAAGAATCAGTCAAACAAAAACAAAAAATGAAAAAATAAAAGAAATTATGAAATAGCTCCTAGGAAAAACAACTGATTTGGAAGGTAGATCTAGGAGAGACAATCTAAGGATTATTAGGCTTCCTGAAAGACATGATGAAAAAAAAAAGACAAGCCTAGACATTATCTTACAGGAAATCATAAAAGAAAACCACCCTGATATTTTAGAATCAGAAGGTAAAATAGACATTGAAAGAATCCACCAATCACCTCCTGAAAGACACCCCAAAATTAAACCCCATGGAATATCATCAATAAATTTCAGAACCAAGGAAAAGATATCACAAGCAGCCAGAAAGAAGCAATTTAAATACCTAGGAGCCATAATTAGGATTAGCCAGGACCTAGCAGATTCCACCCTAAAGGAGTGAAGGACCTGGAATCTGATATTCCTTCCAAACAGCAAAAAAAACTAGGATTATAGCCAAGAATAAGCTATTCAGCTACAATGGGCATTATCTTTCAGGGAAGAAGATGGACATTCAATGATTCAAGTGAATTTCACTTATTTGTAATGAAACTGAACAAAAAAATTTATCTCAAAACACAGAACTCAAGAGAAGCATAAAAAGCTAAAAAGGAAAGAACTCTTGAGAACTATATTTTTGTTATGGATATACTTAGAAAATGCAGGTATAATTTCAGTTTATGATGATAATATGAAAAAGAAACTAGAGAAAGAAAGTTGATCATACTGGAAGTAAAGGGAAAAGGAGATAAAATAGAGGAAATTGCATCTCACAAAGTGGCAAAGAAGATGTATTATAATTGCTGGGGTGGGGGGAAAGGGAAGGGCATGAGCTTTGTGTGAATCTTACTCTCATCAGATTTGGCTCTAAGAGATAATATCAGACATAATCATTATCTTAAAGAAACTTGTCTCACCTTATAGGGAAGTAAGAGGGAAAGGGGGAAAAGAAAGGGAAAGACTAATAGAAGGGAAAGCAGAAGAATTAAGGGAAAGGTGTAAAAATGGGGAAGGGCTCTAAAGGGGGAGGACTGCTTGAGGGAGGTGGTCATCAAAAGCAAGAGTGGAGAGGAGGAAAGGGGACAGAAAAAATAAAAGCATTAACTAGGGTAAATAAGATAACAGGAAATACAGAATTAGTTATTTTAACTGTGAATGTAAATGGGATGAACTCCCCCTTGAAAATAATGAAGATAACAGATTGGATTAAAAGCTAGAATCTTGCAATGTGTTGTTTACAAGAAAGACATTTAAAGCATAGTGATACATACAGAGTGAAGGTAAAGGGCTGGAGCAGAATCTATTATGCTTCCGGTGAGAAAAAAAAAAAAAAAAACAAAAACAAAAACAGAGGCTGATCTCAAATCAAGTAAAAGCAAAGATAGATCTAATTAAAAGAGATTAAGAAGGAAATCTTAGTAGAGGGTACCATATATAATAAAGCAATATCAATACTAAACATATATGCACCAAGTGTTATAGCAAGGAAATCCCTTCAGGAGAATTTAAGAGAGGTGCAAGAAGAAATAGACAGCAAAACTATACTAGTGGGGGATCTCAAACTTGTTCTCTCAGAATTAGATAAATCAAACCACAAAATGTTAGAAAATTTAGGTATGATAGATCTTTGGAGAAAGTTAAATGGAGACAGAAAGGAGTATACTTTTTTAGCAGTTCATGGAACATTTATTCCAAAATTGACCATGTGTTAGGGCATAAAAACCTCAAAATCAAATGCAGAAAGGTAAAAATAGTAAGTGTACTTTTTCAGATCATGATGCAATAAAAAGCACATGCAGTATAAGGCCAGGAGAAAATAGTCAAAAAGTAATTGGAAACTAAATAATCTCATCCTAAAGAATAAATGGGTGAAACAGCAAATCATAAACACAATTAATAATTTTATCCAAGAGAATGACAATAATAAGACTACATGTCAAAATTTGTGGGATGCTGCCAAAGCAGTAATAAGGTGAAATTTTATATCTCTAGATGCTTACTTGCATAAAATCAAAGAGAAAAATCAATGAATCAGGCTTGTAACTAAAAAAGGTAGGAAAAGAACAAATTAAATTACCCAATCAAATACCAAACTTGGAATTCTAAAAATAAAAGGAGAGATTAATAAAATTGAAAGTAAAAAACTATTGAATTAATAAATAAAACTAAGAATTGTCTTTATGAAAAAAACTAGCAAAATAAATAAATCTTTAATTAATTTGATTAGAAAAAAGTAAAGAGAAAAATCAAATTGTTAGTCTCAAAAATGAAAAGGGAGAAATTTCCACCAATGAAGAGGAAATTAGAGCAATAATTAGGAGTTATTTTATCCAACATTATGCCAATAAACTTGATAACTTAAGTGAAATGGAGAAATGCCTACAAAAATATAAATTGCCCAGATTAACAGAAAAGAAAATAAATTACTTAATTAGTCCAATTTTAGAAAAAGAAATAGAACAAGCATTAATCAACTCCCTAAGAAAAAGTCCCCAGGACCAGATGGATTTACATATGAATTCTACCAAGCATTTAAAGAACAATTAACTCCAATACTATATAAAGTATATAAAATTCAATAGTATATAAACTATTTGAAAAATAGGGAATGAAGGACAACTACCAAATTCCCTTTATGACACAGATATGGTACTGATACCTAAACCAGGTAGGACAAAAACAGAGAAAGAAAATTACAGACCAATATCCCTAATGAATATTGATGCAAAAATATTAAATAAAATATTAGCAAAGAGATTAAAGAAAATAATTCCAAGGATAATACACTATGACTAAGTAGGATTTATACCAGGAATGCAAGGCTGGGTCAATATTAGGAAAACAATTAGCATAATAGACTATATCAATAACCAAATTAACAAAAACCATATGACCCATCTCAATAGATGCAGAAAAAGCATTTGATAAAAATCCAACATCCATTCCTATTAAAAACACTTGAGAGTATAAAAATAGACTTTTCCTTAAAAGAGTCAATAGCATCTATTTAAAACCATCAGCAAAAATCATATGTAATGGGGATAAACTAGAACCACTCCAATAAGATCAGGAGGGAAACAAGGTTGCCCACTATCACCATTACTAATCAATATAGTATTAAAAATGCTAGCTTTGGCAATATGGAAAAAAAAGAGATTAAAGGAATTAGAGTAGGTAAGGAGGAAATCAACTAAAAACTATTAGAAATAATCCACAACTTTAGCGAAGTTACAGGGTACAAAATAAATGCACATAAATCATCAGCATTTTCATACATCACTAGCAAAATCCTAGCAAGAGATACAAAGAGAAATTCCATTTAAAATAACTGTTGATAGGATAAAATATTTGGGAATCTATCTGCCAAGGGAAAGTCAGGAACTATATGATCAGGAACTATATTTCCACACAAATAATGTCACATCTAAACAACTGGAAAAATTACAAGTGCTCTTGAATAGGTTGAGTGAATATAATAAAGATGACAATACTACCTAAACTAATCTATTTATTCAGTGCTATACCAATCAAACTCCCAAGAAACTAATTTACTGACCTAGAAAAAATAATAACAAAATTCATCTTGAAGAACAAAAGGTTAAGAATTTCTAGGGAATCAATGAAAAAAAGCAAATGAAGGTGGCCTAGTTGTACCAGGTCTAAAACTATATTGTAAAGCAACAGTCATCAAAACAATTTGGTACTGGATGAGAAAGAGAGCAGTTGATCAGTGGAATAGGTTAGTTTCACAGGACAAAAGTCAATGACTACAGTAATCTAGTGTTTGACAAATCCAGCTTTTGGTATAAGAGCTGACTTTGTGACAAAAACTGATGGGAAAATTGGAAACTAGTATGGGAGAATCTAAGCACTGACCCACACCTAACATCATATACCAATTTATATAAGGTTGAAATGAGTTAATGATCTAGACAAAGAATGATATTATAAACAAATTAGAACATAGGATAGTTTACATCTGAGATCTGTGGAGGAGGAAGGAATTTGTGACCAGAACTAGAAGATCTAGAAAGAAGAATTAAAGATCATTATTGATCACAAAATAGATAATTTTGATTGTAGTAAATTAAAAAGGTTTTGTATAAAGAAAACTAATACAGGCAAGATTCTAAGGGAAGCATTAAACTGGGAAAACATTTTGACATTCAAAAGTTCTGATAAAGGCCTCATTTCTAAAATATATAGAAAATTAACTCAAATTTATAAGAATTCAAGCCATTCTCTAATTGATAAATGGTGAAAGGATATGAACAGACAATTTTCAGATGAAGAAATTGAAACAATTTCTAGTCATATGAAAAGGTGCTCCAAATCACTATTGATCAGAGAAATGCAAATTATGACAACTCTGAGATATCACTATACACCTGTCAGAATGGCTAGAATGACAGGGAAAGATAATTCAGAATGTTGGAGGGGATGTGGGGAAATTGTTGTGAACAGATCCAACCATTCTGGGGAACAATTTGGAACTATGCTCAAAAAGTTATCAAACTGTACATACTCTTTAACCCAGCAGTGTTTCTACTGGACTTATATCCCAAAGAGATCTTAAAGGAAGAAAAGGGACCCACATGTGCAAAAATGTTTGTGGTAGCCCTTTTTGTAGTGGCAAGAAACTGGAAATTAAGTTGATGTCCATCAGCTGGGGAATGGCTGAATAAGTTATGATATATGAATGTTATTGAATATTATTGTTCTGTAAAAAATGACCAACAGGATGATTTCAGAGAGGCCTGGAGAGACTTACATGAACTGATGCTGAGTGAAATGAGCAGAACCAGGAGATCATTATACACTTCAACAACAATACTATATGATGATCAATTCTGATGGACATCATTGTCTTCAAAAATGAAATGATTCAAACCAGTTCCAATTGTTCAGTGATGAAGAAATATACACCCAGAGAAAGACTGTGGTCCACTGCTTTCATGCTTTCTGTTGATATTTGCTTGCATTTTGTTTTCCTTATCAGGTTTTTTCTTTCTATATCTGATTTTTCTTGTGCACAAAGATAACTGTATAAATATGTATAGAGATATTGGATTTATATTTTTAACATGTATTGGACTACCTACCACCTAGGGGAGGCGGGGAGAAGGAGAGAAAAATTTAGAACAGAAAGTTTTGAAAGGGTCAATGTTGAAAAATTACCCATGCATATGTTTTGTAAATAAAATGCTTTAATACAAAATAATAATTCCTCAAATTTTAAAGCATTTTCCAGTTATTTTGACTGGGATTATTGTCACTATTATCTCTCCCTGGATTGTGTTATTGCTTTATTAATTTTGTGACTTTATCTTTTGGTAAAATTGCGTGTATGTATGTGTATATATATGTATTTTCTTGAAATTTTCAGTTTTTGGCATAGAATTAAATATCATTTTTTATTATTTTCTATTATTTTCTAAAGAAAAGCTTAGAGTATGTTTCTTTTATGTTTTATATTTTGATTATTTACATGTTTCTCTTTTTTCTCAAATAAAGGAGTGATTTAATAATTTTCATAGGCTTTCCAAAAAGTAGGTATTGGTTAAGTTTAATAGTTATTTTTGATTTCATTTTATTTATCCTTTAATTTTCTAAATGATTTCTTTTGTGCTTATTTAGGTATTGTTAATTTGTTGAATTTCTTGCCAACTTTTAACTTCATTTTCAAGTTGTTAAACTTCCATTTTTCTATTTTGTTAGAATGTTTTTGGAACATGAGATTTCCTCTGAGAACTGCATGAATTAAATGTGGGTATCTGTTCTCATTGGCATTCTTATGATTCATTTTGGAAAACTGCCTAGGTGAGAGCTCCCCTACCTTCCTCTGTACCTAGCACTCCCAACTCACTCATCCCAAGTTATATCACACCTGTCCTTCTCAGCTGTATCCTTTTGAGTCATTAGAGAACAGTTTATTCATTAGCTATTATGACAATGTTCAAGATAACAGATTCTTAATGGAAAAAAAGATGTGTTTCCAAATTGTTCTTAACAATCCTGATATGTTCCAAGTTCTCCCATCCTTTTCAATTATTCCTCCTGTCTCTTCACCTCCTCTGTTAATTCTTATGTTAACAAGCTGCTTTTATTATTCCACTGCTTGCTTCATGATCTTTCCACCTTCTTTCTGTACACTAAGAAGGACTCATTTATGGTGCTATCTTTCAACTCTAGTTTTTTAACCCCCTTAACTCCCACAATCTTTGCCTCAGTCTGAAATGTATACCCTTCATTCTGCCATCAGTCACTGTTCAAACAGCATGATCTAAAACCATGAAATTACCTTCTCAGACAATAAACTTTTATTCTTCCTTCTCACTTTATCCCACTCCTTCTAAATTCTTTGTCCTCACTATGGCTTCCAGTCCACCCCACCCATCCATGGCTTCCCAGTTTATCACCCCAGTTCTAGTCTCACTTTTATCTCTTTTTAATTTTGACTCCATACATAACTTTATCAGTAGTATTCATTACTCTACTCTCCTTTCAAATCACTTTTCCCCTTCTTCTGCCTTTATAGGTTGAACTCCATTCTTGAAAATATTAATTGATTAGGAAAATAATGAGGTACGGTGGAAAGTGCTTCCTATTGCTAGTAAGAAGAATCAAGCATCAGGTATCTCCTTTTCAGGAGAAATCTATGATTCCTCTTCTACTCTGAAAAGCCACTCCCCTCTCCCTTCTCTTCTTCCTCTCTCCTCTCTCCTCTCTCTCTCCTCTCTCTCCTCTCCTTCTTCCAATGGCCTTTAGTCAAGATAAGAAATTGAAAAGGCAACAGCTCCATTTACCTATCTTTTACAGGTACACCAATGGTATGTTTCAATATCTTTCTACTCCACTCTTCAATTCCCTACTTGTACATTTAAAATAATTTCATCTATGAAATATAATTCTTAGAAATTTTAAGTAATGATGGAAGATTGCATTATAGGCTAAAAATTAATTTCCCCCTCATTTCTCCTAGTTATCCTCTTTTGAAGTTCAATTTTAAATAATTTCTCTTTATTCTCTTAATACCCATGAAAGAAGATGAGAGTTAAATATATATATATATATATATATATATATATATATATATATATATATATATATATATATATATACATACATATATGTGTGTGTATGTATATATATATATATATATATATATATATGTATATATATATATATATATTTGTACTTTTAAAAGTGTATAAATAACAGTTTGTCTACTAAGTCTGTTATTATTATATGGACCTTTTCACCTTTCTTAAGTTTCTTTTCTTTGTGGAATTATATATATTTGTGGAATGACTGATTCACTTCTTCACAGTAAATGACACAAATTGGTCCCTTTTTCTGAAAGCCCACATTTTTTTTCAATTATGATTAAACTCAATTTTAGAGAATCTTATTCTCAGGAAGCAATCCACTTTAAATGCTTTGGGGACTTAATATTCTAAGTTTTCTTTCATTTCTCATGAATGAAGAGTAGTCTTGCATGCTTGTTTTTTGTTTATATATGAGGATTTCTTTCTAGCTGCTTGAAAGAGCTTATTTTTAAAAATTTTAATATATGGAACATAGCAATATTTATGTGAGAGTTTTAAAGTTAGATATCACCACAACCATCACCACGATTAATAATAGCAATAGTAATTATATAGCACTTTGAGGTCTGCAATGTGCTTTAAATTTATTAATTTGTTTTGTCCTTACAAAACCCCTGTGAGGTAGTTGCTATTATTACCCCCATTTTACACATAAGAAAATTGAGGGAAATAAAAGTAACTTTCTCAGGGACACAGGGTATCTGAGGACATATTTCAATTTAGAAGTTTTTTATCTCAAATTATATATCTAAAGTCTCCTTTCTTTTCAATTCTTATGGGCAATTTATCAAGTTATTTACTAAAATGTGGCACGTAGGCTTTTTATTTCAGTATTTCTTTTTCTGGAAGATTTATAATTCTGAAGTTTTTTCTGTATATTTTATTTTCAAGCTTAATTGCCTGAGCTTATGGATTTGCTCCAAATTAATTTTTGGCATTTTGGCATTATGCAGTGCCAAAACTTCTATTTTTCAAAGAATTCAATCTTTTGCAGAAATTATTCTATGACTTTGTCTATATATTGCTTTTCTTTATAAACTCTATTTTTCTTTTTCATTTTTTCCTTTATGATTTTATGGTTTTTCTGAACCATCATGGAAGTTCTTGCCATTATTCTATTGCTTCTAGTTGTAATATTTTCCCTCTCATCAATAATTTCTTTTACTCTGTAGTATTTATTTATTGTCTTAGAGCTTCTTTTTAGTTGTCTACTGATTTTTCATTTCATCAGTTTCTTTTGCTATTTTTTTCTTGTTCTAATTTTCTAATTAAAGTATATTTACTCTATTTTGCACATTTCTTTCTATTTTGAGATGATAGAAGGGAAGTAAAAGTATTAACAAATCTTCATTCAGCCATTTTTCTGGAACTCTGATACTATTTTTCTAATTAGATTTATTTGCCATCTAATTTGTCTCTTTCACCAATACTATCTTTTAATGATAATTTTAAATGATAACTTTACATAAGCAAAGGGAAACACAGTTCATAACTAATTATATAAAGTATCAGATTGAGATTTTTTTCATTTTAATTTTTTATTTTATTGACTTTTTCATTCTTTATTCAATTTTATATTTTCTTGTTATAAGACATAACTTTTTAGTGGGAACTAGATTAAGACAGAAACTTGTGATATAAATATAAAAGACATTGATAAAAATGTATTTTTTAAAAAAGACAGAAAATATTTATATAAACAAACTATTAATTTTCTTAGTAACTGCTGACATCTCCCATTCAGTTCACTACCTGATTCCACACTATTCCCCCCTCTTCTCCCTCAGAATACTTGAAAACATATTTAAACAAAGTAGACGTGCTTTCAAAGGGAAAAAGAGATGTGGTTTACTAATAAAAATAGACAAAAAATTGGGCATGAATGTAAAGTTGACTACAGAAGGAGGAAAGAAGGTCTTCATAGTTCACAAGCAGAATAAACCTGAAATATAATGATATACTTTGGAAAATCCACCAAAACCTCAGTGAGAATTTTCTCCGCCAATAGAGTTGGGAACACATCTATAAGGTATAGTTTTAGAAAAGTGATCCATTTAATGAAAGGGTGAAAATTATATTGGGATCTCTAACTTCCTAAAAAGATGATTTGGAAGATCCAAGAAATAACCATCATATTATACTTAACATCCCTGTCACTGAAGTCCTTTGTGTAGACTGGGACAACTTACATTAAGAGGGGTGAGAAGAAAGTAAAGACTATTGAACAAAGAAGAAATAATAATTATGGAATTGGCAAATGAGATTTATAAGAGAAGATAAAAGATGGTATAATTTAGCCTGATTCTTCTACCTATAAAATGGCTAGTCAGTTTATAACTTTGCATAGACCTCCTACTCAATCTTACTGAGTGTTCTGACATTCTCAAATTTGTTTAAAGTCATTATTTAATGGCCTTTACTCTACAATCTTGGGTCTACCTCTCTGTACACACCTCCTTCAGTAGACTGTGGGCAGCTATAGGGGGGACCTGTCAGCCTAATACCAGTTAGAATTAAGTAAATGTTTTGACTCTGTCCAGAGGTAAATAACACATCTCATCATGAGTCCTTTGGGATCACAAATGATCATTAAGTTGTCTTCCAACTTTGCTTTCAAAAATGTTTTCTGTTTTTTTTTTTTTTTTTTTTTTTTTTTTTTTTTACTTTGCTATTCATTAGTTTTTATAGATCTTCTCAGGTTTTGCTTTTCCCTGAAATAATTTCTTTCAGCATAATATTATTCCATTATGTTCATTTATAAATTTGTTCATGGTTTCTAACTTGAGTTCCATAGGCTTAAGTAGAAAGATCTATGCAGAAAAAAGAATCTTAGACAAAGATAGGAGTATTTGTAGTCCCCTAATCTAGACTTTTCATTTTAAAAACAAAAAATTCAAACAAGGAGACACAGGGATGTTAAGAAACTCATTCAAAGTTACACAGGGAATAAGTGGAAGGACCAGGATTTGAATTCTGGTTCTTTGGTTACAATATAAAATCTGTTTTTTACTAGCTGTTAATGAATTATAGTAATGATAATGGTGTTCTATTGCCTATCTATCTTTCTTAAAAAAGAAAAAAATAATTTCTGAATTAAAAGTTGATGCAAACATTAAAGAAAAATCATTATTTCTTCCTTTAAAGTTTTAGAAAAGGGGAGTCATGGGGATAATGGAATATAGTTGAGCCTAGATTCAGAAAGAGATATTTGATGATCTTTTAATTTCTTCCAAGATTAAGTTAAATTCTTTATCATTTAAATTAATCATATAAGTTAACATAAAGCACAGAGGAACATTGATAATAAGACTCCATACATGACAATTTTTTTTAGTAACAGCATCTTTGTGTTAGCAAAGAACCAGAAACAAAGTAGATATCCAAATATTTGGAAGAATGGATGGAAGTACAATGGTACATAAATAGAACAGAAAAGAATTACTATTCTACAAGAAAAAAATGAAAAAGACAAATGCAGAGAAGCATGAGAAGATGCAAAGTTAAATAATCTTTACCAAGATAAGAATATGAATATTAGAAAATAATTTAAAATTAATGTTGCACATTGATTGCTTTATGTAGATTGCTCTTTTTACTTGCATTGTTGTGCTGTGCATATTATTTTATTGGCTCTTCTTAACTTCACTTTCCATCAAGTCATGTGAGTGTAAGTCTTTCCATGATTCTCTGTAGTCACCATATTTGGCATTGCTTCTAAGGTAAAATAATTCATTGCATTCATGTAATACAATTTGTTTAGTTAATCCTCAATTGAAAGATATCTAGACCAAAAAAAA
>NC_133617.1:739956464-740096464 GCF_048593235.1 Sminthopsis crassicaudata | reverse complement strand
ATAATAAAAAAGTTGGTGTTATAGCATGAATTGCTTTCCTAGTTCTTTTTACTTTTTTAAATCAGTTCTTATACATAGGTCTTCCCATATTTTCCTTTTTCCTGAAATTCCTTCTTCATTTCTTACTGCATAATACTGTTCCATTGTATTCATATATGATAGTTTGTTTATCTTAGTTTCCAGTTTTAGTGAGGCTTTTTTGTCATTGTACAAAGAAAGGCTATTATAGATTTGGTGATGTCATTACTTTATTTTGTGATCTCAAGTTCTCATGAATTTGATTGTATTCTCTATGTATATGATTGTTAAGTTCAATATGACTCAAATAGTAACATTGGAACAGACCTCAAAGATCACCTGTTCCAACTCATTTATTTGATAGATGAGGAAAATGAGATCATAAAGATTATTTTGTAACATAACTAAGATCACACAGGTAGTAAGTGACAGAACTTGTTGTCCTTTCACCCAAATACAATTCTTCAACTTGCTATCAATTTTTTCCCCAAATAATTTGCTTTTTTATTGATACCACTTGACGTTGGAAAGAGCTCTCAATTTGGGACACAGAAGACATGAGTTCAAATCCCAACTTTCTTCCTAATTGACTGTGTGAACTTAAGCCTTACGTTCTTTAGACCTTAGCTTCTTGATCTGTCAAATAAAAATGAGAAGAGTTGCATGGTTTCCACTACAAAGTTCTAATGAGAATGATTTGAGTTTATTAATATCCAGGTATTAATTAATGTAAGCTATTCCTATCACTGTTCATTATTAATGTATTCCTGGGTTCTTTTCTTAGCAAGTTTCTGGTATCACAGAAACCATCACAACTTTTCCTTTTCTAGTTTCAGTCAGTCAATAATCTTTTCTCAAGACATCTACAATCTGGCAAGCACTGTGCTATTTTCACAGTGTCCAAAACATCCCTACTGAAAAGATCACTGTGGTCAAAGATTGCAGAATCAAAAATGTTCAGCTTTAAGGGCTCTTGAAGGCCATCTAGTCTAACTTCCTTATTTTATAGGTGAAAAATAAGAGATCTTGAGAAAGAGAGTAAATTAAGGTAACAAAGGTAGCTGGTGTCAGATCTAAACTTGGTCCTCTGACTCCAAACCCAATGTTTTGTTTTGTTTTTCCCCACAATTCCATCATTGACTCAATATATACTGACTAAATGTAATCGAATTTATATCTTTAGGGTGTAGCTGAATGTCAAAGTAAAAGAAATCGGTACTTTTTAAATGCTTGTTGTCATATTTGACATTCCATTTTGTATTTCCATTTAGCTACCTTTACCTAAAGATAGGTATATAGTGGATGTCATGTATTGGATTCATAAATAGTCTCATAACTAAGAAGACTTACTTTTAACTCCCAGTTCTGACATATACTGGCTGTGTAAGCCTCAAGAAGTCACTTAACTTCACATTTTAGGCAGCTTTGTCAATAATAAGTTGCAATGAAGATGACAATCTGTATTGGTTGATGGAATTTCTTCCCTTAGAAAGATTCCTTATACCAATAAAATCATTGATCCAGTCTTTTTCTCTATAGAGAGCTAAACAAAATTCAATGAATACATTTGCTAATTTTTTAATTTTTAGATATTAGTTGAGTTAGTTTTCTATTTTTTTGACCTTTGGATTTAAGCAGAAACTATAAAATGGGAAAATCATTCTTAGTTTCTTCAAGCCCTTTGCATTGGCTCAATAATTCCCATAATTAGATACTCCAAGTTGGTCCAACAGCTGTGCAACCATCACAGTCAAGCATCTAGCTTATTAGCCTATATAAGGTGATGAACACTATCACAAGGAAACACAATATCCTTTAGTCTGTGCTACCTCAGCACTTTCAAGACAACATTCTGCATGGCTAAGGGAAATCGGGAGTTACACACTAAGTTTTAAACTTAACAAAAGGTAATGCGATATAATTAGAAAGAAGTTTCAACAGAACGTTTTTATAGATCCAGTTTGAGAGAAGACTGAATATAGTAAGTAAAATCTATGAGATGCATTTCATCATGTATGACTCACTCATTCTGGAAGCAAAGGAGTCAGAATTGAGTCATCAGAATGATTGATTTCCTTCATATTCTTTGGGGAAGAGCATAGCAGTCAAATAGATTATGATGACTAAGCGTAGAAGGACTACTTGGATACCAATTTCTCCATCTGTGCTTAAAATATTCAAAGAATACATATAGTGTTTGTGGAAAATCTTACCTTGGGCTAACTTAAAATGCTTATCTAATCAGAAGGATGCAGTTTGATGGACATACTATTGATGTAGTCTTACCATGCCATATATCAATCACTTGGATGATCTGCATAAGCATTTCAGGCAGACAATGAGCGGAGTCCAAAATTTAATAGGAGAAAACAATGGGCTGCACTGAGTTTGTGAAAATATTCAGTAATCTTTATGGACTATGGTGACTTCCTGACAATCTTTCCAATACCGGTATTATACCAATGAAGCTATGTGACTATGAACCATAGAACATGATGATTTTAAAGGATAGAGTTCCGCTCTGGACTTGTACTTACTTTGCTAGTATAGGGGTATCCTAAGCAAGGAAACCCCCTTCACCAGTGCAGGTTGACATCTTTTAGCAATTTAAAGTCTTAGAGCCTAGAGCACTGAGAGGTTAAAAAACTTGTTGTCTTAGTATAAGACAAAGACAGGACTTGTACCCAGGTTTTCTGGATTTGAGGCTAGCTCTCTATTTCTTGTATTATTGTGCTTTTCCATCAAAACTGCAGGTGAACCAGAATGGTTCATCCCCAAGGAGCCTGCGGCATTTTACAATGTTAACTTGTATACACTATGTGGCATATGAGAGATCATCATGAAAAAATTATCTCCTTTAATTTTTCAAAGCCATGGAGATAATTAACTGTTCTGTGTTAAGGAGAGACATAGATACCTTGTAGAAGATGTAACACTTTTAAGGAGTATGTTCATTTGAAGAGAGCTAGAAGTTAAATGGTTTTATTGTAAATAATAAATGCATTGCTTTAAACTTTAAACTGGGATTACTTTGTTACTCTCAATGTATTTATGTATCCGTCCCAGAAACTTTTATTACCTTTAGATAAATCTGGCAACTTTAGATGAATTTGTTTTTGTATTGGAACATATCTTATAATACTGGCTTCTGGTTTCTGTTTGTAGATATGGATATGTGGTGTGGGTGATGGTCTAATAAAATATTCCATTAGTTTTGAGCTAGCTTTTATTATCTTACCTGTTATATATGGAATGAATATATATATATATATATATATGTATATATGTATATACATATGTGTGTATGTATAAAATATGGAACAAAAAAAGTGCAATCATATCCACAATTAAGGGAAATGTATTATTTTTTTTCCAAATTAGTTTCATGGTTATTTTTGTTTCATGTTTAATTCACTCATTTATCTGGAAACCACTGAGGCATATGAGGTTATATATAAATAATTTGGGGATCAGTTTTGTAGGAAACTTCTACAAGAGACCTGAGATGGAAAAGAACAGACCAGAGCCATATGACTAGATCAGACATATCTAAAGAACAGGAAAGTCTACTTTTTTTTTTCCTTTTTGTCTTTTATCTGTAAGATCTACTTGTCAAAGGGGACTGCCCTCTTTGATTTTGTCAGTGTTATCAAAGGGGATTGCCCCTTTGATTTTCCTTTTTCTATTTTCTCCCCTCATAAGTCCCAAGAAATTCTTGATAAAGTGTTTGTCTTTGGTCTTAAAGAGATGGCCACATGACTATTCTTTTTTAATAACCTATTGGTTTTGTTAATAAAAATTTATTAAATTGCCCCCAAACTAGGTCTCAGATCTTTTTTTTTTTTTTAAAGTCACATTGTGTTCTGCTGCCTTCTTCCTTTTTTCTACCCCCACCTCTGTCTACTAACACCAGTGTATGAATTGGAAATAAGTGAGCCATAAACTCTTCAGTCAAGATCAAGGCCATAATCTGTCAGCTGAAAGGTAGCTATGCTCCCTGAACATCTAGAATCAATCCAACCCTGGATGTAGTCCACATACGCAGACCACTAGTTCATTTCACTTTTTCTTTTGATCTCCTGCTAACATTTTGGACACTTATTTGTTAAATAAGCTTTTTAAAAGACTAGTTAATGTGCCTTTGATACTTTTTATAAATAAATGGTGTTCCTTACAGAAAAAAAGAAAAAGATGATCTTCAAAGGAGGTATTCTGGAACAAGAGCATGAAATTACAGACAGGCAACATGGGTGCTAGATTGATCCTAACATGTTTATTTTTAAATTGAGGAGAAGAATACACTGTAAGAGGACTAGTCACCTGGCATAGACATTTTGGAGAACAACATACAGTCAATCCAATGTACAAAATGCTTACCCCTTTTAATCCTATAATTTATTGTTTCTCCTTCTGTAATACTTTAAAAATGCATAAAGAATTATTACTATTAAAAGATTTATAATTTGTTTAATTCCAATAGCAAATCACTGGAAATATATGTCCAACTGAGGTAACATATACACAGCCCTGGAATACTGCTATTGAATTACTATGATGATGATGATGATGATGATGATGATGCTGCTGCTCTGAAAATAGTAGAATCAAGGATGGTATATTACGATACAATATTTATTATAGTGTCACAAAAATGAGAAATATTTGCTGGACATGTCACAAAATGAGGTCAGCATCATCCTATTTGCTGAATAACTACAAGGATTTGATGGGGAAGATGAAGAGGAGCTGATCTAGACTTGTGATTTTATATTGATCTTGGTAACTCCTATAGAAACAGGCTCTTCTCAAAGCCCCTGTTTCTACAAGTCAGAAAACAGTATAGGGCACAGAAATTTTAAGTGACTTCCTAAGGGTCATGAAGTCAATACATATCAGAAAAGAGATTGGAACTCAGAACTTCTGATTCTAAGGTTTATTCAATAGTCATTATCATGGCTAGGTAAAAGAGAAAATAAAAATAGTTGCTAACCAGCATAACATATCCACACAAGTACACAATAAAATTGCTTTTTATTTGTTTTTTTTAAATCTGTTTTATCATGTAAAATTATTAGAATTTTTACTAGGATTTATTTCTTATTCTGCATTTTTTATTTCATAGAAAACTAAAATCTAAGATTTGGAAGGGACCTAAGAGGCATCTACTCTGTTTTATTTCCTGAACACAAATGTTCTCTATAACATGAACAAAAATTAATAAATGTATGTCAAAATGATTTCAGTCAAAGGAAATTAAGCAGTCTTAGCTCTTTCATCAACTCATCGTATGTTATAACTGAGTCCCACCACCATTTTGTTTCCCTTTTGTCATCCTTTAAGTGAATGGATATATAACTATTCTCATATAAGCCTGCCAGCCCAGTTTTATTTAAATTATTTTAGAAAATTTGATAGATGTGCAATGTGTCTTAACATTTTAATGTACACCTCTTTGATGATTAGTGAGGCTGTGGGAACCTTTATCACTGATCTAATTAACAATTTGGATTTCCTCTTTTGAAAGTCATTCTTTCTGCAATATATCCTTTGTTGACTAGCTGTTCATGTTTTTTTTTTTTTTATAAATTTTAGGAATTCTTTGAATATTATAATTGTCATATTCATCATATTTACCATATTGTTGCAGACTATTTTCCTTTGAGTTTGGTGATTTTTTTGTTCATACATTTTATGCCTAATAGTCTCTTCTATTAGTTGAATATGGAACAAAAAAGTGCAATCATATCCACAATTAGGGGAAATGTATTCTATTTTTTTCCAATTATTTTCATGGTTATTTTTGTTTCATGTTTAATTCACTCATTTATCTGGAAACCACTGAGGCATATGAGGTTATATATCAGTCCAAATCACTTACTGACAAGTTGCTAATCAATTTCCCCATGTTTTTCAGCTTAATACTAAATCAGTTCTCTAGCTTCCATTTTCTATAGACTTTCTACATACTATAGTATATAGTCATAAACTAATATTTTGTAGGTTTAGTTGGATGTCTAGTTCATCTTTGCCATTCCCTAAAACCTTTTTTGGGGGGTCTATTTTCTTTTGGCTGGTGCAATATAATTTTGGTGATAATGTCTTTGTTTTAAAGTCTGAGAATACATAATCAACTTTCCCCTCTCCCCAGCTTATCCTATGACATTCTTCCCATTTGTTATATATATATATATATATATATATATATTTCATTATGGTTTTATCTATTTCTCCATTGGCACTTCTATTGGTTTTGAATAAAATTGCAAATTAGTATAGCCAATGATAATAGCACCCCAATTAATTTTCAATTTCATATAAAACTACTAAAAATGCCATGGGCTTGTGAGACACATACAAGTAGAGATTCCTTTCAGATGTTGGTTGAATTGAATGGATGAGGTGGTCTCTTCCAGCTCTCGAATTCTGTAGTACTGTGAATGTCACTCTACTTTAATTTTCTTATATTTCAATAATCAACATTTTATAGTTGTCCTTCACTATGCCTCCAAGAATGCAGTCTAAGATCACTTTTTAGTCAGTGGAAGGGTTCACATTCCATTTCTCATTTTAAATGTAATTAGATAGAAATGCTCTTGAAACAAGCTGCTATCCTATTATTCTTTTAGATGCAATATTCTGTGTATTATTGTATAAAAGTATTAAAGGATTGCTTCTTGTAATTGAACAAAATATTGAGATGTAAGCCCATTCTCTGTAGGCTCATCAAAAGCATCTCTGGAGTAACTCCAGCATCAGACAGGATCAGGAGAATGATAGCTAACACATCCTGCTTCCATCCTCCTAGATTTCTTCTGTTTTTTCTTCATATTTTGAATTTTCTCCCCAACAAGATTATGATTATATATTTTATTAGAAGAATAAGTTTGCTACCTATATATGTATACAAATATGTATATATAGCACAGTTATCATGAATATTAATTTTGAAGTTAATTCACTCTCAAACATCCAAGTTCACACTTGCTTCTTCAATAAAGCACCAACATCAGTCAGCTATCATAGGTTATGGAGCTGGAAAGGTATTACTGTTTATCTTGAATAAATCCCTCAAATGAGAAATTGATAGTTTTCATTTTCCTCTAGCTTTCTCTTGATATATCAACATTCCTCAATTTACAAATGAGGAAGCTGAGGCAGGAGGGAGAAAGGATTTGACTACAAAGCAAGTGATTCCCACAGCAGGGACAGCAACTCAGACCATATCATTCCAAGTAAATGACTCTTTCCACCATCTCATGATGGAGGACAAAACAATCCAGTCACTCTTAAAGTGACAAAATATCAGTTTAAAGAGAATGTTAGAGGTGACACAAGAAGGCCAGGAGTCAGATTGGACAAGCTGATTGGAGGTACCTTGGGAAAAACAGAAGTGCAATGCATAGTCTTAACAACCTACAAGTCTAGGTGTAATATCCAACTTGTGTTAGATGCAGAAAGCTACAACTGCTAGGCCCAAAGTATTAGTCCAACTTTCCCCTCATTATTACTGTTCCTTGCTTTCATATAGAGATAGTCTGCATTTGATCAGACTGCCTGGTAGGATTCAAGTAGCTTATATAGTATACTGCAGCACATGCTGAATCATAGTGAAAGGGAGGAAAGATGACAAAAGTGAGAATCTAAAGGAAAATAATGGAAATAAATTGACTAGTTGGTATAATATTACTGAATTTCAATCCATATTAGGAATTAGAAATCATATGAATTATTTGGTACAGTTTTAAAAATCAACAAATAAATTCAGAGAATATATTAGATAAGGAAGAACTGGAAGGTAATGAAAGCAATCTACTACTTAATAGACCAACAAAAATAAATTACTGGGTGGAAAGACTCCTTATTTGATAAGAAATGCTAGAGAAAATAAAAAAGAAAGCTGTTAAAAAGAAATTAGGTTTGGATCAATATTAAAATACCACATATAATCATATCTCCAAATGGATTTAAAAGTCCTGAATATAAAAGGCCATATCATTTTTTTAAAACAGAGGAGAAAGAAAGGAGGACCTCTCACCACTCTGTATTCAAAAGCATTCTTAATTAAATAAAGATAGAGGTAATCACGAAAAAAGAAAATAGATTATTCCAGATACATAAAATTAGAAAGGCTTTGTACAAAAAAAATCAATGCAAATAAGAGGAACTTTCAAGTATAGGAAAAATTCGCATTAAATAACACCACTAAATTTGTGATATTCAGCATATATAGGGAATGAATGCAATCATGTATATACATATATATGTATATAGAGAGAAATATATAGATATTAATATATGCATATGTGTGTTTATATACAAATATGAACATATTTTATATGAATAAATAAAACCAAGAATTGTTCCTCAGTAAATAAATGGTGAAAGGAAGGAGCAATTTAAAAAAAAATTATATACCATAAATGGCTATGAGAACCAGGTTTCCAAATAACAATAATAAGGGAAATTCAAATTAAAACAACTCTAAAGTTGTAGATAACACCCTATTAACTGACAGAGACAAGGAATGTAACTTTGGAATGGCTAAAGATAGAAACACATAGTAATATATTCATGGTAGAACTATGGGAGAAAGAATGATGTCAAGGAGAAATATGCTCCCCAAATAAAAATAAAGTGGAAAAAAATCTCAGTAAAACTTATGTCTACAAAAGGAAATAAAAAGAGATACTATTATTTATAGAGTATCCATGAAAACATGGATGAACTTAGAGGTTGTGACAAAAAGGGAAGCTGGTCATGACTGAGTGAAAATGGTGACAAAGGAACCATAAACTCTGGGAAGTCCACATTTCTCCTGAAAGAACAGCTTTCTCCCATTTTGTGCCTGTGGAATTCTTGGCTTTATCCTGAGTAAGCTCATTAGTTAGGTTTTTATTAAAGAGGGTACATTGGCAGTACACACAGCTGGCTAGGTTGGTATTAACTGAATCATCTGTTCACCATCTGTACTTCTCACTTCTGCCTCTCAGTTTCTTGTTCTTTGCTTTTCTAAAAACATCTGTTTTATATATGTCATCCTTTGTGTCTGAGACAGAGGAACACTGGGTGAAACTTGCCTCTGAAGCTACAGTAGTGAAATCTCTCCTCCTTTCCTTCCAGCAAAACATCCCCCCACTGACAAAAATATTGGATTAGTCCCAACATAAAAAATCCATAGTAGAACAATGACTCTCAGACCTCTCAGGTCTTTCTCTTTAATCCCATATGTGTACTTTGTCAACCCAGTTTTTACCACATATTCATTATGTTTACCATAAGCCAAGTACTGTTCTAAGCACACAGGAGAGATAGATATAAGAGTAAGATATTTGCTACCTCCAAGCCTCTTACATGCCATATTGAGAACAATTGTTGACGGATTTAAAAACCTTGAATGTTATTTGTAAAATATATGTATTGGGAAGGGTACTAACAACTGGTGGACCTGGTAAAGACAGTGTTGCATAATGAATACTATTTTGGACCTTCGATTGGAAAACAATTGGTTAAGCTTAAAACTACACTAAGAGAATGAGACTAACTTCTGGGTCATATAATCAACAAAATGGTGGATTAGACTTTTTAAAAAATAATTTCTACAATTTCTGAATTCTCTCCAAAATACAAATTATGAGCCCAAGATGAAGCAACTTCTACTATCTTCATGGGCTAAGACACTAGAAGGTTTAAAAAAAAAAAACAACCTAAGAACTGAGCTCACTCTGTACTTCCATCATCCCACTACTTGCAATAAGACTGCTCCACACTCAAGGAAAAAATAGCAGCTTACATCAAATCGACTCCTGAAGGCTTCCAGTGCTCTTTCCAGTGCTGGGAAGATTGCTTCTTCAGGCTGCATAAAATTGTTTAGGTCTCAGCCATTTTGGCCACTGCCCTTCAGAAATAAAAACCTACCATGGTGGTTCCTGAAAAGCATCAGTGCTACAAACCTGTGTTTGGGGAAACAGGATTTCCAGGCCAAAGAACTGAGCAACAGAGGGCATAAAACAGGACGTCATGCAAGTGAAGTTCTGTGTATTCCACCAAACCTAAGAGAATGAGCACAGCATCTACTTGGGATCACTTCTGACTACCAACAAGAACTTAATTGTGGTAGAGAGCTAGGTTATTGAACTACAGTTTGAGATGAGACAGAAACACTTGAAATTCAGCCCCCAAGGGAAATACAATTAGAGGGCAGGGAGTCAGCAAGTTAGTGATGAGGAAAATGAGGGCTAGAAAGGAAAGATTAAAACTACCAAAGATTTCAGAAAGAGAAAATTTCAAAACCCTTGAATAAAAAAGATAAATCAATAGGAAAAAATAATAACAGAAGGAAATAGACCTTCAAGTAAATAAATACTACAAAATAAAGAAAATTGATTCAACACTTAAGACAGAAGAATCTGTTCTTGAGAATATAGAACCACAATTCTCTGAACCTGAGTGACTTAAAAGACAAATGAGATTTGAAAGAGCAGCATTCATGTTCTTTTCAGGAAAAAGAATGAACAGAATTAAAAACTACACTTAAAATCTACAATAGAAAATCCCCCCAAAGAAAAAAGGGATAACAATAGATTAGAAATGCAAATACACAAAATTAGTCTATGTTGTCTAAAAGAAGCAAAAGCAATAACATTAAAAGAAAATATCTTCATCATGCAAGCAAAACACATTGAAACTGAAGACAAAATGCGCATAAATACCATAAGGCTCACAGGTTTCCCAGAAGAGCACAAGACAAAAAATTCTTAATACACAATGAAGGGAATAATAGATGGAACATCCATGTTTGAAATGTGGAAAAGGAAATTCCAATTGAAAAAACTCACATTGCCTCCAGAAATCACAAATTCCAAGACAGTAAAGTGGTAAAAATTTTGCAATTCAGGTCAGAAACAAGTTCTGTCTAATCCCTAAATGGAAAGACTGTTTAATACACAGGGAAGGATTTCCAATAACATAAGACTATTATACACCCATTAGAACACAGGAGAGAATAGAATAATGTTATCCAAAAAGCACCAGAGGTCAAAATGAAGCCCAAGGTAACCTATCCAGAAAAATCTAAGCTTAACTATACTAGACAAAAGATGGAAATTCAATAATTAAAAACATTTTCAGAAAGAAAATCAGAAGTAAAGAGATTATTTGTCTCGTGAACACACCATTTAGCAGAAATTCGGGAGAAATGAATAAATGTAGCAGACAAGAACAGTAACAGCAGAGGAATAAAAAAATAGAGAGATCACTAAGAGACTTTTGAAATGTGGACAGGATTCTGAAGGTAGAAATGTGGTAGAGATCATAGTGAAGAGGGAGACAAAGGATATTATAGACAGAACTTGGAGATCCTCTGATGCAGGTATATCAATACTTTTTAGAGGATAACATTATGACATGGGAGGACACATGAAAAAGATGGGGAGGAGAATATAAGGGAGTGTATGATGCTTGGGGTCAAATCAAGAACTAGCAATGAGATATAGGTGACATCTATGCTCTCAGAAAAAGAAGAGCCTATAGGGGAATAGCTGAGAGATAAGGGGGAAAGTTTTAAGCACAGGAAAAAATGAGGAACTTACTCCAAGACTGAGAGGGGGTTCCACTGATGAATGCTAATATAAATGAAAAGAGATCATTGCAATGGATGAAGCCAGGGGGATTTGGTCCTTGAAAAGTCTATTTGTCCTAGGAAGTGGGGAGTTCAAATTCCTGGCAACAAATAGCTCCCAGAGAAGTACATAAGCATAGAGTTGGGAAGGAGATTTTTCAAACAAATGTTTAAAAATAGCTCAACAAGCAAGGATACAGATCAGTGTTAGGCTGCATAATCAAGAGCATGATGAGAAAGAGGTGCTACCCTGGGAAATATCTTCTTTACCACCTGCAATAATTACATTGTTTTCAAGTACAACAGAATAAAGGACAGAATAACAGAAATGGGGCAAATCCTACAAGGAAGTGTCTATAAGGGAGAGCCCAAAATGGGTACCTTGAGAGTTCTAATTGCAAGAAGAATATAGGGAAAAGAGAAAGATCAGATAATTATAGGGGTCATGAATCAGAGAATAAGGATCACGATTGAACAGAAAAATAAGATGGATAATAAAGAGAATTTTTGGAAAAATGTAAAAAATTAAAATTTAAAATCCTATGAATAAGATTATCTGAAGGAGAAAAGAAGAAGGGAAACTATCAAAGGTAGGTCAAGGGGTAAAGAGAGAGAGCCTGTGGGAGCAAGACTATCTTAGCAAAAGATTAAAGTAAAGTAAATGAAGGATATAATAATGTGCATAAAACAGAAAAGGAAACTTGAAACTGAAAAGCTTATGTACAAACAATATTACTGCACTCAGGATAAGAAAAAAAAAGGCCTAGTGAGGAAAAATTCCTATAAAATTCCTCTAATAAGTTTTTTTTATAACAGATATATGAAAAGTTAAGGTGTGTGTGTGTGTATGTGTGTGTGTGTCTCTGTGTGTGTGTGTGTGTGTGTGTGTGTGTGTGTGTGTGTGTGTGTGTGTGTGGCATTCCCCAATATATAAATGGTCAAAGGATATGAACAAATATTTCTTTTGAAAAATACTCAAAGTATTCGCCACAAGAATTGAATTCCAATAATAAGAAAAATGAAAGTCAAAGCAATTTTGATGGTCCACTTCATACCTAGTAACAGTCATTGTTGGCCATAATATGGGGAAAAACAAAAAGGAAAATCAATATATTAATAGTAGAGCTGTGGAATGATGCAACTATTTTGGAAAGCAATTGGAATTATATTTATATATTTATATATATTTTTATATATTTATATATATATATATATATATATATATATGGAATTATTTATAAATATATATATAAATATATAAATATATATATATATAAAAATATATAAATATATAAATAAATATATAAATATATAAATATATAAATAAATATAAATATAAATATATATAAATATAAATATATATAAATATATATAAATATAAACATAAATATATAAATATAAATATATAAATATAAATATAAATATATAAATATATAAATATTTTTATTTATTTATTTTTATATATAATATATATTTATATTTATTTATATTTCTTATTTATTTATATTTATATATTTTTATATATATTTATATATTTATATATATATATATACACATATATATATATGTGTGTGTGTATGTATATGGATTATATATATATGTGTGTATATATATATATATATATACACATATATATATATGTGTGTATGTATATGATTATATATATATGTATATATATATACATATATAATCCATATACATACACACACATACATACTGGTAGAAGGAAAGAAAGAGACAGAAGAGAAAGAGAAAATTTGGATGAAACAGAATGTGGGAAGGAGTGTAATGTCTAATGAGACTATGAAATATGTTTACATATTGGAATAGGTTCTGAAGAGCTTTAAAAATTAAGCAAAAGAGTTTATATTTTATACTGGAAACAATAGCAACTCAGTGTAGTTTATTGAGTAATGTTCCAGGGATACATTTATGTTTAAGGAAAATCAATTTGTCAGCCATGTGTTGAAAGGATTGGTGTGATGAGAGCCTAGAAGCCAGCAGATCACAGAAGAATATGACAATGATTTGTGAGTGAGGTACTAAGGTCTGAATTTAGTTGGCAGCTATGAGGAGTAGGGCAAAGGGGTTTGATAAATCCATGGGCAAGTTCCTTCACCTCTAACAACCCAGACAACTCTAAGACAATAATTAATGGAGGCATTGCAATTAGTGATTGGAATTACCACATCCATGAACTCACAGGCCCCTGACTCATGCACTCATAGTTTCATGTCTAAGAATTTTTTATTATTCATATAAATATAAAACGTTATGTCCTAAAGTGTACATCTATAACTCCAGGACCTTGCTTAATTCCTGACATGTAGTAAGTGCACAATTGATGTTTGGTGATAAAATAACAGACATTTAAATTCAAATGTTCTATCACTGCTGTATCACTGTTGATGAAAGTCATTTCTGCAGTAGTGACTATTTGTTGTCCTCCGAGTTCCATGTGACAATGGACTGTTCATATCAGGTTTTCATCAAAGTTACTGTCTTCTTGGATTGTTTTCATTGTTCCAAGCAGGATCTCTCTTGAAAATTTGCTCTCATCATCTTCAGTGATATTTTACAGATAAACATATTCTGAAACCATAGCCATGTTACCATGTCTAGCTAGTACAAGAGATATTTATAAAAATCATGAAAATAAGAATCAGTTTCTTTTCCTTTATCTATTTTCTATTTTGAGGGCATTTTAATAGGTTGCCGTAAGTCAGGTAAAAGTTCTTATAATTGCTCATATAGTCCTCTTCTCATTGCTATCCCTTCTTTTGGTTTATATTGAGTTTCACTGTTGTAATCAACAGCCCAGCTGCATATAGACAGATGATCCTTTCACCAACATAATCACCCAGCAGAGGTCACACACACAAAAAAAAACATTACACAATTTCATTTTTGTGGGATGCTCTCCAGAGCCATTTTCAGTCATGCTAATCCCATTCTAGTTATACCTCTAGGATTAATGGCCAAGAATAATTGTTAAATTTTCTATCATATCTCTGGCCAACATTTAGTTTGCCAGATTTACATGTGGAAAAGATGAGCTAACCCAATCCCCTCATTTGATGGATGGGGCCCGTTTCCTCATCTATAAAATGAGACCCTCTGAGGTTGCCTACATCTTTAGACATATGATCCTATGATTTATCTTTAGAAGGATTAAGGAACTTTTCCAGTGTCATACGAGTGGGAAGTGTCTTAGCTGGCACTTGATTCTAGATTCTGGCTCTAAGTACAGTGTCCTTTCTATACTATAATGTATCTAGATTATCATAAATAGCTCCAGAAATCCTACTTCAAAGGACTTATGAAATCTGAATGCATTATCTTTCCATTGCTTCTTTAGACCTTGAATAACAAAAGAAAATCTGCTATTATTTTAGTCCCAATTAGTACCTCTTCAAATTGAGTTTTCAGAATGTAGACTTTCTATTGTCAGTTATCACCCCATTATCTAGGATGGGGAATGTCCTGATCAATTCATTGCCAGCTAGTCAAATAGCATAGTTAAATACTTTTATTTATTTCTTATTTATTAAGTACTTAGTAGGTTCCTGGCACTGAGCTAAATATTGAAGATATGAAGAATTTCAAAAGCATGCCATCCAAAAGCTTACATTCAAGTGGAGAAGATAACATGCAATAAACTATGTGAGTGGAAGATACACATAGTAAAAATTGGCAGTACTCTTAGATGGGAAATGCTAAAAATCAAGGCTGGAAGGGGGGTTAGGTGATAGAATAGGAAAGGCTTTTTACAGAAGATAAGATTTGAACTGAGTGTTAAAGGTCAGTGAAGTCAATTAGCAAAGCTAAGGAGGGAGAGCATTCTAGAGAGAGGGGACAGAATGAAAAAAAGAGTCAGAAAAGGGAATGTTGTATTAAAGGAATTGTAAATCAAACATATGCTAGATTATATCATATAAGACAGGAAATAAAGAAGAAAGAAAATAGAAGACTAAGAAAGGTCAGATTTTAAGTAGTCTTAAATTTTAAAAAATCATATTTAATTCTGGAAGTAATAGGGAGCCAGTGAAGTTTACCAAGTAAGGGAATGATATAGTCAGACCTATGCTTTAGAAAAATCATCTAACGAAGAATAGATCGTGGGGGAGGAGAAAATTAAGGGAGAATACCTAGTAGAAGACTATTGCAATAGTCCAGGTAAAACATCATAAAGATCAGTACTGTATGGAGAAAAAGATTCTGATGTGCAGGTATTTGTTGTTGTTGTGTCATATTTCAGTTTTGTTACCCCATTTGGGGTTTTCTCAACAAAGCTGCTGAAGTTAATTTTCATTTCTTTCTCCAGTTCATTTTTCAGATGAAGAAAGTGAGGCAAAAGGGGAAAAATTACTTTTTCCTAGGTCACACAAATGGTAAGTGTCTGAACCAGATTTGAACTCAGTTCCTCCTGATACTAGACCTGGCATTCTGTCCAACATGCCACCCAACTGCTCTTGTGAAGGCAGAAACTGTAATATTTGGCAATTGATTAGACTTGTGAGGTCAGTGAGAATGAGGACTACAATTTGTAAGCTTCAATGAATGCTAAGGTGACGGTAGTCTCAGCACTAGTACAGAATTTAAGAAGAGAGGAAGAGTTGGGAGAGTGAAATAAGCTTAGTTTTTGAATGTTGAACTTGAGACAGATTGGCAAAAAGCAAAAGGAACTTCATTAGGACTGGAGTTCAGGAGAGAGATTAGTGATTGGAGTTAGGGATGAGAAGTATATAGGTCTGGGAATCACCTGCATAGTGAGAATAACTGAAGCTATGGGGGTTGCTGAGATTACCAAACAAGTTCAGGGAGTGAAGAAGGAAGAGAGCCCAGAACAAAGGAAAATGTTCTCTGGAAGAGATGTAACCCAGATGGAGATCTAGTTAAGGAAATTGAGAAGGGAGTTTAATGGAGGTAGAAGAGACCCAAGAAACACAGTGTGGTGAAAATTTGGAGAGAAAACTATTCTGAAAAACTAAATAAGATTTTGGGGAGGATGGAAAGGGTCAAAGGAAAGAGAAAAGTATAACTTGGGGAAAATAAGATGGTAGAAAATGCAAAGTTAGTCATTTTAACTGTGAATGTGAATGTGATAAACTCTCCCGTAAAACGGAAGTGGATAGAAGACTGGATTAAAAGCCAGAATCCCACAATATGTTGTTTACAAGAAACACATTTAAAGCAGAGGCAAAATCCTGAGCAAATGTAAAAAGCTGGAGCAGAATCTATTATGCTTCAGCTGAAGTTAAAAAAAAAAAAAAAAGCAGGGATAGTGATACTGATCTCAGATCAAGCAAAAGCAAAGATAGATATAATTAAAAGAGATAAAAAAGGAAATTACATCTTGCTAAAGGGTACCTTAAATAATGAAGCAATATCAATACTAAAAATATATGCACCAAGTGGTATAGCATCCAAATTACTAGAAGTTAAGAGAGTTGCAAGACGAATTAATAAGTAAGACTATCCTAGTGGGGGATCTCAACCTTGCACTTTTGGAACTAGATAAATTAAACCACAAAGTAAATAAGAAAGAAGTTAAGGTAAATAGAATACTAGAAAAGTTAGGTACATAGATCATTGGAGAAAATTGAATGGAGAAAAAAGCAATATTCTTTTTCTCAGTGGTACATGGAACCTACACAAAAATTGACCATATATTAGGACATAAAATCTCAAAATCAAATGCAGAAAGACAGAAATAGTAAATGCATCTTTTTGAGATCATGATGCAATAAAATTACATGAATTAAATGAATAGTGGAAAATAGAACAAAAATTAATTGGAAACTAAATAATCTAATCCTAAAAAATGACAACAAATAGAAACAATTGATAATTTCATCCAAGAGAATGAAAATAATGAGACAACATATGAAAATTTATAGGATGCAGGGGAAGTTTTGTATCTCTAAATGCTTACTTGAATAAAATAGAGAAGGAGAAGATCAATGAATTGGGTATGGAACTAAATAAAGCTAGGGGAAAAAACCAAATTAAAAACTCCCAATGAAATACCAAATTTGAAATTCTGAAAATAAAAAGAGATTAATAAAATTGAAAAAAAAAAAGCTGAGAGTATAGTGTGTATATATGTACATATACATGTATGTATAAATGTATATATGCATGTCTAAATAGATATACATATGTATAAAAATGCAGGTGTTCATTATCATTTATGTATATTCTGTATCCCTTGACACCTGAATAGCACGTAAGCTCCTTGAGGACAGAAATTGATTCATTTTTGTCTTTGTATCCCAGCATCTAACACATTGCCCAATGCAGGGTTTAGAGCAGTGATGTCAGAAGTAAATAGAAATGGGGGCCACCAAACCATACACAAAAATCCCTACAGGCCACATAGTGATGTGGAAAATCACACATTAACATTATCTATGTTTTGTTGTATTTTTTTTGTTTTGTTATATGTCTCCTAATTACATTTTAATTTGGTTCAAGTAGCATTCTGGAATGTTTTGAGTGCTGGACCTAGAGTTAAGAAAACCTGAGTTCCCACCTGCACTTAAATACTTGTTAATTGTCTGACTCTGAGCAAGCCACTTCACTTTTGTTTGCTTCAGTTTTCTCAATTGCAAAATGGAGGTAATAATGGCACCTACCTAGAAGAGTTATCATGAAAATAAAATGAGATCAACATAAAGATAAAACAAAACACTTAGCACAATACCTGGCATACAGTAGGTGCTATATAATTGCCAGTTATTATTATTGTTGTTAATTAAATACATACCTGTTTTGTTCAATTATTTGAGTAGTATTTGTTAAATATCTATTATGTACCAGACAAAGCTATGCTAGATGCTAGAGAAACAAAAAATTGAATAGAATTGAAACAAAAGAGACATGTACAGATGAACATGTTTAAACCAACCTGCTGTTCTCTTTGACTTGTCTAAGCATCCCCTGTTTTAACCAGGACAAAAGAAGCAGCGGGGTCCAAGTTTTCTCCAAGCTCCCTGTGATCAATGATTCAAGCAGATTTCCCCCCCATCAGGCTAATTACTATAAAGTTGAAGCCTGCGATTACTTCAGGGGGACTCTCTTTTAAACTAGAATCCCTTCTTCAACACCCAGTGGCATCTGCTTAAATCTAATCAGGAAAATGAGTCAAACCCCATCCACCTGTTTCCTTCGTCCATTTCAAATCAAGAATGATTGGGAGCAAATGAGCCTCTGTGATTAATCAAAATTTCTTTAAAATACCATTAGTCCCCTGAAGGAAATGCATCAAGTTCCACCAAAAAGGGAATTCAGGGCAACTTCATCTCATGGGGCTCAATTATTTCTAAATTTATTTTTAAATAAATGAAACCTTCTTAAAACCATTTATCACCATGGCAACCAAGCAGCCTTGGAGTTGGTGGGAACTTTGCCTCCTTCCATGTTTCAAAATAAGCTTGTTACTAATGGCTTGGGGAAAGGAATGGTATAGTAGCCAATAAATTAGGGGAAATATTGAGTTTAAAAGGTATCATAGTAAAATTATGTTTATAGAGTAGAAGAGAACATAAAGACATACAGTCTTGTTTTGGGAAAGATATCCGATAAAATTACATTTTTAACAATTAACATGAGTGGTGCTCAAAAATTAGTCTTCAAAGGCTCTATGACAGAGAAGGGTCAAATTTGTAGCCCAAGAATCTGGGCCTTCTATCAGTGAGAACAGATTCTTGATCATGCTAAGAAATCTCTATCCTTCCCATTTGGCCTCCTATCTTTGACCCACTCATTAGACCCTGTCTGATTGGTATCCCTCTGCCAAAAAGTTGAGAGAATCCTTCAACATAGCACTAATATTATTTTTGAAGGCTATCTAGTGGGGGAGGCAGGAGCTTAGGAAAACTGATACATAGGAAATGGGAATAAAAGTGGAAAAGCAAAACATCAGATCTTATTGTCTTTCAGAGAGTGGCAAGGAAAAACAGGATTCTGGGATACATTGGATCTACCTTCCATGCTAAGGTTTGGGGAGTCAATGGAAATCAGGTCTTTTGAACTGATTCCCAGGTCAATAACTGATTCCCAGGTCAATAACACGTCATCTCTTCTCCCCTGCCCCCACCACAGAGGCTCCGTGAGCTGCTTGAGCAAAAGAGTTCATGGAATAGTATAAAACCAAACATCCTGTAAAGGGGCCAACAGATTAGTGGAGGAATCCAAAAAGAGAATAGTTTAACTATGAAATAGAAAATGATGGATAGCTATGGACATATTTGATGTAAGAAAAGATGATGATGGATTCAAAATAATGCTTATTTGAGTGTATCCTTTTAATGAAAGAGAGAAGATAACTCAATTCACAATCAATCATTTATTAAGCATTTACTAAACACCTACTATGTGTCAGGCACTATGCTAAATGTTAGAGATACAAAACGACAAAAATTAATCCCTGACCTGAGTGTTTTATAATCTAAGTGAAAGGACAAGAAATATGAACAAACAAAAGGTAGATAGATAGGTAGTTATAGATATAGATAGATATGGATATAAATATATAGTTTTACATAGATATAGGGCAGTGCTTGGAGTTAGGAAGACATCTACATGAATTCAAATCTGGCCTTAGATACTTAATCCTGTGTATTAAGTCACAAATGGACAAGTCACTTAACCTTGTTTGCCTCAATTTCCTTATCTATAAAATGAGCTAGAGAAGAAAATGGCAAACTTCTCCAGCATCTCTACCAAGAAAATCCTAAATTGAGTCATAGTTATACATGTGTGAAAAATGACTGGCAAAATCTCCATTTTCCCATCAATAAAATAAGGACCATGTTATGGACCAGATGGGCTCTAAGTCTCTTTGTTGTTGTTGTTGTTGTTGTTGTTGTTGTTGTTGTTGTTGTTGTTGTTGTTGTTGTTGTTATTTATTTGTACTAAGTAGTATTTTATTTTTTCCACTTATATGTAAAGATAGTTTTCAACATTTGATTTTGAAATCCAAATTTTTCTCCCTCCCTCCTTTAACTAGTCCTTCCCCAAGACAGCAAGCAATCTGATATAGGCTATATATGCATAGTAATATTAAAAATATTTCCACATTAGTCATGAACAACTATTCTCTCTTAGTATGGTTTAATAAAAACCTCACCAGAAGCTAATTAAGTCTGGATAGCTGATGGCCATTAATTAATTATAATCAAGAAGGAACACACTGTTGGGGTCTCAGGAACTGTAGTATCTGAAAGCTATTCTTGAACCACTCATGGCTATTCCTAAGTCCCTGAAGGGATGTAATATAATTACCCACTGGATCCCTGACCTGTCAGTGTAAGTGAAATTTGGGAGAATAGACCCAGAGCATGTATTCCATGATAATTTACCAAAAATATACTAATAGAATTTGTGTAGTTGAAATTCAAGGGATGATTCACTAAAAAATCACATTTTATTAATAATTCAGTAAACTGATAGCATTAAAGGGAGATTTAGGGAGTTCTAAATTTTTATTGTAGCCACTGGAAGATTCTTAGAAATCAACATGATTTCTTTTCCCTCTGTTTTAATATTTTATTTTTCCAAATACATGCAAAGATAGGTTTCAATATTCATATTTGTAAAACTTTGTTTTCCAAATTTTTCTCCTTCCCTTTCTTCCCTCCTCCCTCCCCAAGACAGCAAGCAATCTAAGTTAAATATGAGAGATCTTTTAAAATATATTTCTGTATTTATTATGTTGTGCAAGAAAAATCAGATCAATAATTCTGATGGACATGGCTCTCAACAACAATGAGATGATTCAGGCTAGTTCCAATGGCTCTGTGATGGAGAGAGCCATCTGCATCCAGAAAGAGGACAGTGGGAGCTGAATGTGGATCACAAAATAGTATTTTCACTCTTTTTGTTGTTGTTTTCTGGCATTTTGTTTTCTTTCTCATTTTTTCTTTTTGACCTGATTTTTCATATGCAATATGATATTTGTAGAAATATGTATTAGAAGAATAGAACATGCTTAATATATATTGGATCACTTACCATCTAGGGGAAGGGTAGAGGGAAGGGAAGGAAAATTAGAACACACGATTTTGTAAGAGTGAATGTTGAAATTTATCCATGTATGTATATTTGACAATAAAAATATTTAATTTAAAAAAGGAAAAATCAGATCAAAAGGTGAAAAAACCATGAGAAAGAAAAAGAAAACAAGCAAACAAACAACATCAATCAAATAGGTAAAAATAGTATGCTTTGATCCAAATTCAGTCTCAATAGTTTTCTCTGGAGACAGATGGCATTTTCCATCCCAAGTCTATTGGAATAGGCCTCTAGGTCTCTAAGGTGCTTTGCAGCTCTAAATTTATCATCCTGTGTTTATATGTATAAAAATACATACAGAATAAACATAAAGACAAATACCACATAATTAGGGAAAGAGGGCTCTGGCAGCTGGGGAAAGATCTCAAGCAGAAGGTAGTAGCTTGGAATAGAATCTTTCTAAGTATTCTCAAGGGAGAAAGCCATTGAGGAAAACTTGGAGCAAAAGGAGAGGCTTTTCAGGGCAACTGCAATATTGAAGATCACTCCAGGAATAAGACATCAGGACAAGTTGGCAAGACCATTGGTGCACCTCAGTTGAGTGGATTGAAAGTCCGGAAAGCCAGGAGTGGTGCTGGAAAGCAGACTTTTTTTTTTTTTTTTTTTTTTTTTTTTGCTGAGGCAATTGGGGTCAAGTGACTTGCCCAAGGTCACACAACTAGGCAGTGTTAAGTGTCTGAGATCAGCTTTGAACTTGGGTCCTCCCAACTTTAGGGCTGGTGCTCTATCCACTGTCCCACCTAGCTGCCAATCAGACTCTTTTTAGCCATTTTTTGTACATTGCTGACTATGGCAAATGGGAGGGGGAAGGCCCATCTCCATGAGTTACCTTTCTGTGGTGATTATAAAACCCTAACCTCTCCCCAAGCCAGCAGAGGGTTATTTACAGAGTTGTGTCTCACACAGAGAAAGCTCCAGGGAGTTCATGCTTGACTCTCTCCTAAGCACAACTCTGCCTTTGTGCCTTTAGTCACCAGGCTTATTTCTCCTTCCTTTGTTATTGTCTGTGATTCTTCCTGGGAAATGCTCCTGGGAAAAGTAGGACTTGTCCCTCAACTTCTGAGAAAGCAGAGTTTCCTTGCAGGGCTGGGGCTTCTTGTCTGCATCTGGATGTATCTGAAGGTTTCTCAGGCAAATCCTGAGCTGGTCGGGTGTCCAGGATTGACAGCCACTTATGAGAGTTTCCATTAGAACAGTGCAGAGGCTCAGATAAAAGAGGGTGTTTCTGAAGTCTTGCCTGCTCCTGGCAATTAAAAGAATAAGAAGGAAGCAATAGAAATATCACTGACTGAAGAATTAGAAGAAATGTACTTAAAGCCTATCTCTGAGACTTACTTTCTGTATGCCTTTGAACAAGTCCTCTTTTGTACATTGAAGATGTTGGACTTCATGATCTAAATCAATGGCATTAAGCTCCTAAATCACCATTTTCCTTGGCCACATTTTCCTCATTTAAAAATTTAGGAAGTTGAACTAGGTTGGCTCCAAGGTCCCTCTACCATTTTTACATACATTAAGTTTCCTATACTTCAGTTTCTTCATTTATAAAATAAAAGAGTTGACTTCCTGACTTCTGAGACTGCTCCCATCTATAATTCCTATCATAGAAACTCTTTTTCCCATGCATGAATTACATTAAACAGCAAACATTTGCCCAGTATTTAAGAATATATACAATATTGTGGAAGGTATTGAGAGACATAGAGGCATTGTTCCTGTGCTCAAGAAGTTTACCCTCTATTGAGTGAATCTTTCTAACAAAAGGACTTGAGGGTAGCAAGATGCAAACAGGTCATGGTATTATTTCTGAAGTGCCATACCAAGACTCCCATCCTCAGGCATTTTGGAAAGTAATCTGTGTTGCTAGGAAAATGCTCTGTCTCCTTGTGTCCAAGGCTGGACTTACAACTGCTCATGGGCCCAACCCCCACGCTGATCTTGGTCTGTTTGCTCCTCCTCAGATGTTGTCTGATTCCTTACTGTTGGGGGTTCCCTTTATGGATTCTTGAGTTGGAGCAAGTCTGACTGAGCTCAAGGGATCCAGCAGCCTCCGCTCCTTTCAGCACCAGGGACTCTAGTCTCGTACCCACTATACACAGTTTACGTCCCTTGAACTTTGAATTCATATCCATTTCTTATATTGGAATCTTATTACCAAAACCAAACAAGCTAAGCTTTGCTCATCTATAAACTAAACCAAACTATATTAAAATCAAATTCGGAAGAAACTTAATTGCAAATATTCATGAAAGTTATATGGGGGGAAGAGGGACTTTGGATTATCCTGACCTTTCCTGCTGGCATTCACAGAACCTCAGACTTTGAAGAGACGATGGGACTCCTTATCTAGGTCCCTATTTAATGGAGCAACCTCCGTGACATATCCAATGAATAATCATGTAGAGCTTGTCTGAAAACTTTCAAAAACATGAAGCTCATCTTCTCACAAGGGAGCCCATTCCTTTTTTTGGTAGAGCTCATATTGTAAGGTCTTTGCCCCTGAAATTCAGCCAAAATTTGCTTCTTTACAACTTACCCTCCACCCTCCATTGCTCCTTATCTATCCTCTGGGGCTCAACAGATCGTCTCTGCTCCCTCTTCCATTCTACAGCCCTTCAAACCCTCAAAGACAGCTGTCAGGGAAGGCACTGACTATAGTGGCACCAATGGCACTTCACAAATTTCTCCAAAAGTGCAGCCAAATGAGCTCCCAGGTGCCTCTTTCTTCTCTTTATGGATGAGATCTCCCTCTAAGAATAAGAAATAGCTAAAAGGTTTTTTCTTCATTTTAACGAGCCAAATGGTTCACCAAGATGTCCTAGGGCTCCTTTGGGGAAAGTAAACTCCTTAGTGGGGCTTCCTTTGTTGTAATTGAAAGGCCTCCTCTGCCATACTAATGGCCACTGTTTAAGGTGCTTTCTGAGCTAAATACTGGACTCCTTGTCAGAAATTAATCCCCAAAATCTAACTGGGACTGATAAATTTTATGTAGGGTTACACAGTGTATAGAGAGCTGGGGTTACAATCAGGAAGCCCTCATTTTGGTGTGACCTTAGAGAAGCAATTAACATTTTCAGCCTCAGTTTATCCATCTGTAAAAGAAAGTGGTTAAACTTGATGAGCTCCAAAATCATTTCCAAGCTCTAAAGCCAAGATAAAATATTAAAGAATAGGCCTGCCTGAGGGTCAGTAAAATAGGTAGTCAACTAGGAGATATAATTTGAAGGATTTCAGATAGCTCAGGCTTTTAAACAAGAGCTGGGAGTGGAAAAAGAACCACAAACCAGGAACTCAGTTAATAGAGAGAGAGAGAGATCCAGGATTATCATTCTGCTGTAACTTCCACAATGATCCCCGTACCCCACAAACCTCGATGGCTTTAGGCTGGGAGATTGTTGTTTGTCTTCATTTTCAAAGAGGACCAATGTCATCATGAGAAGATGTTTTAACTTGTCTGTGAATTGCATTTAAATGAGTCAGAGTTGCACAAAGGCCTCAACCTCACTTTTCCAGAGTCATTGAAGTCAATGGCAAGACTAAGTAAAGAGCACTGGAGATGGCCCAGGATGTAATGGTTGACCTTGGCTTTTTTATGTCCAATCTAGTTCTAAGCACTCCATAGGACCTGCAGTAGTTGCCTTTATGGCACTAGAATAAATTTTTCTCATCTGCCCATTCTGTTAGGGGAAATCTTCTCATTCTTGGGAGTTCCTCACAAGTTAGACAACCCCCTAAATGAGGCTCATTGATTACCCCAATTTAACCCATCTGCCAAGAAGGTTTTACCAGAGTGCCACTGCCTCCAATACTACAACTTCTTAGAGCCACAAGTGAGAGTTGAGTGGCAAGTGGGATCCAAAGGTGCATGAGCAGGTCTAAAAGAGCTCTTAAGAAGCTCATACCAGAGATCCTAATCCTTCCTGAACACCCCATATACCCCTTAGCTGGGAGATAAAATGACAAGAGGAGAGTTAAATGCATCTCCATAGTTCCCCGCTTAATCCCTAACATATTTGTAGAATGGATCCTTAACATGATGGCCTAGGCAATATAAATTTTCCCTTGTATTTCAACATATGGCTTAGGAACTTTTAGGTTCTTTGGCATAGATTCCCCCAACACTAATTTGGAAACATTTACATTTTTAATCAATCAAAAGTCCAAATTTGCATCCCAGCCTGAGTCTGAACTGCCACCATCAGGAATGATGTGCCTTCTGGTTGGTTGTTTCTATAAGTATTTCTTGTAAACCTTGTCAGTTTAGAGCAATGGGAAATGTGTACTGGACTTGGAGATATGAAATCAAACCTCTAGAATATTAAGAATCTTTAAAGATCATCTGGTCCCAGCATCTCATTTTACATATGGGTAAACTAAGGCACCAGGAGGTAGATTACTTACCCCAGGTTACATAGGAAATAAAGAGCAGAAGCAGGCTCTGAATTCTGAGCTGGAAAAGAAAAAAAGTTTGGGTAGTGAAAGGCTAAAAAGCCAAAGTAAAGATTTTATAATTGATCCTAGAAGAAATAGGGAGCCACTGGAGTCAACTCAGCAGGGCATCATCACATGTGTACTTTAGGAAGATCATTTTGACATCTGGGTGGAAGATAGACTAGAGTGAGGAAGGATCTGAGTTAGAAAGAATGGTTAAGAGGCTCCTGCAATGATCCAGGCACAAGGTGATGAGAGTTTGCATAAGGGGTGCGGGTGGATGTGTGGAGAAAAGGAAATTCACTTCAGTAATATTTCAAAGGCAGAAGCAAGACTGATCTTTGAGTTTCTGTGCAAAGCATGTAGCTCTTGAGGAAAGCTCTTTGAAAATTTAAATATATCTAGACATTATGACCTGTAAGCCTAACAGTCCTGCTGAGAATTGCTTGACCACTAACCTTTAATGGAATATAAAAAGTTGTTTTGTGAAGGAGGGATTGGAGTTATGGTCAATAGGGAAGGGAGAGAGGTACAAATACAAGAGCTTTCCCTGTCCCAACTGTACCAAAATGTGTGGGAAACAATGGGAAATGGGGCTGCCTCCTCACTGGAGCTCTTCCAGAAGATTTACTGAATACCTAAAGGATTTTCAGAGGGTATTTTTTGCTGGATACACTTTAGACAAGAGGGTTTCACACTGTTTCCAGGACTGTGTGAATAAATGTAGATGGTTTGCAGATTTTCAAAATTTATTTTTATTTCATCATTAGCTATTTTCCAATTATATATGTAAACAAATTTGAGAAGGTTTTTTTTAGAATTTTAAGTTCTAAATTCTCTCCTTCCCTTTGACCTCTCCCTCACCTACTGATAAGGCAAGCAGTATGATACCAATTATACACGTGAAGTCATGCAAAACATATTTCAGTATTAGCCAGGTTTCCAAAAAAAGCAAGATAATAAGGAAAAGAACATTTTGCACTCAATATTCATCAATTCTCACTTTGGAGAATTTTTTTTCATCATGAGTCCTTTGGAATTGTCTTACATCATTTTATTGAATGGAGAGTAGCCACGTTTTTCACAGTTAATTATCATTACAACATCACTCTTGCTATATCCACTATGTTCCAGTCTTCATGTTCATAGAGGTCTTTCCATGTCAGAAACCATCCCCTCATCATTTCCTATAGCACAATAGTGTTTCATCAGGATGATGTGTCACCACCTGCCCGGTCATTCCCCCTACTGGTGAGTATCTGCTTGATTTCCAATGCTTTACCACCACAAAAAGAGCTTCTATAAATATTTTGGGCGGCTAAGTGACACAATTCATAGAGTTTGGGGCCAGAAGACTCATCTTCCTGGGTTCAAATCTTGCCTCAGATAATATTTATGCAATTCTTGGAAAATTATCTATTCCCTGTTTAATCATCTATAAAATGAGCTAAAGAAGGTAGGACAACTAGAACAGGCCCTGGAGTCAGGAGGACATGAGTTCAAATTTGGCCTCATACACTTAACAATTCCTAGCTGTGTGACCTTAAGCAATTACGTCCACATACACAAAAAAGAAGGAAATGGTGACCCACTTCAAAAGAATTCCAAATAGGATCATGAAATGCTGAACATAACTGAACAACAAATATTTTTGTATGTATAAGCCTTCTTTTTCACAGGTTATACAAATTTTGTAGTCCTTTGGGCATAGTTCCAAATTGTTTTCTAAAATGGTTGTACTAATTCACAATTCTCCTGTATCTATTTTCCCTTCATCCATTCTATCATTTGTCATTTCTGAGAGGTGTAAGGTGTCTTAATTTGTTTTAGTTGTTTTATTTTGTCTTTCTCTAATGAATAAGGATTTGGAGTATTTTTTCATGCAACTATAACTTTTATTTCTTCTTCTGAAAACTGTCTGCTCATATGTTTTGATCATTTGTCAATTGGGAATGATTCTTATTGTTAAGTGTCTGAGGTCAAAGGATTTTGACTCAAGGATTCCTCCCTTGTCTTCTTCCCTCATCCTTTGCTTCCCCCATCTGCTCATCCCTTCCCCCTTATTTCCTGATAGATTCCATGGTCGATATGTAGTGTTGCCTATTGAACCCATTCTACATGTGAGTAGGTTTTCAGAACTATGAGCCCTCCTCCCCCCTCTAATGCTCTTCTCTACATCTCATTTGTATAACATGGTTCCTATTTTTACCTTAATTCTGCCAGTCTCTCTTTTGAGCTACCCTATTGTTGATGTGAATCTTAAACATATAGTATACATTTCCCATGTAAAAAAAATAAACAATTTGCCCATGTTGAGCTCTTTAACATTGATCTTTGGTATTGGCTTTTATGTTTTAAATTCAGGTTTTGTTGATAGAAAGTCCTAAAAATCTGCAAGTTCATTGAGTGTCCATTTTTTCTCACTCAAAATTACAAGTAATTTTGCTGGTTATGATAAATTTAGCCACAGGCTTAGTTCTTTTGATTATTGATAGATATGATTCCAGGATTTGTGGTCTTTTGTTATGGCTGCTGACAAGTCTTATACAATTCTAATTGTAGCTCCAAGATATTTGAATTGGTTTGTTTTTTTTTCTTGTTTCTTGCAAATTTTTCTTTTTGATCTGGGGATTTTGAAATTTGGCAATAATATTCCTGTGTGCTTTCCATAAAGGTTTTCTTTGAGGTAGTGATTGGTAGTTTTTTTCCCCTTATGTTCAATAACCCTGGACAATTTTCTTGAATTATTTCCTTCATTATTGTGTCAAGGTTCCCTTTTTGGTCACAACTTTCTGGAATCCAATTATTCTTATATTTTCTCTTCTTGATCTATTCTCCAGATCTGTCATTTTCTTATAAGATGTTTCACATTATATTCTATTTTCTGATTCTTTATAATGTGTTTTGTTATTTCTTAGTCTCTCAGCTTCATTGGCTTCTCCTTGCATGACTAATTTTCAAAGAATTGTTTTCATCTTTGAGAGTCTACATCTCCTTTTCTAGTTGGTTAACTTTTTTCATAATTTTCTTGTTTTTCTTGATTTTTTTTTTTTAGTTTTTCTTCAATGTCTCTCATTTGATTTTTAAATTCTTTATTGAGTTCTTCTATAAATTGTCTTTGGGCAAAAGCCATTTTATACTACTCTTTGGAGTAGGAGCTTTTATTTTACAAAAATGTCCTCCTCTGAAGATGAACTCTCATCTTTTTTGTTCCCATAATGGTGTTTCAATGGTGGGGTTCCTTCTTCTTTGCTGATTCATTTTTAATAAGAGGTGTAAGGACCTCTAATCTGGGGTGAAGGAATGGTACCTCAAGCTTTCCTTCAACTCTCCACTTTAACCAGGAACTCCAAACCATGAGCTTTACCCTCTTGCAAGTACCCACAGTCAGCAGCTCTCTTCCTTACTGTCTCTGCACTCACAAGGTACTGGTTCCTTCTAGTCCAGCACGATGTCTAAGCAGCACAGCAGGACCTACTCTTCCTAATGAGGTTTACTCAGTCTTCCCAGAATCAGACCCCAACTTGACAAATAGTCCAGGAGGTAAAAGTTTCCATGGTTCTGGCTGAGACTCCAGCGTCAACTAACAAGCCCCCAGAGAACCCAACTCAATATTTCTGTGCAACTACCTGGAGGTGATTGTACAGTCTTTCTTTGGATCTTCCCCAGATGTATTAGGAGGACCCCTATTATGCCCCAAGTCTTCTTGATTTTTCATAAGTCTAGATTCACCCTGAGGTGAAAATTTGTTCTTTTGGGGGGGGGTAAATGAAGAAAGTTTAAAATTTACCAACCTATTCTGCCATCTTCTCAGTCCCATTTTGCTCTTCATTGTAAAAGCTCTTCCATGCATCCCTTTTTTCCATGAGAAAATCCCAGTGCATCCCTCTTTTTCAACACTTCATTTTTTAAAATTATGACAACAAGGGGCAGCTAGACGGTGCAGTGGATAGAGCACCAGCTTTGAAGTCAGAAGGACCTGAGTACAAATCTGGCCTCGGACACTTAACACTTTCTAGCTGTGTGACCTTGGGCAAGTCACTTAACCCCAATTGCCTCAGCAACACACACACACAAAAAAAACATAATTAACACACCCCTGATATCTGTATATATAAACTTTTAATTGCTTTAAAATGATAAATTTCTTAGGAGTTTCATATATATATATATGTATATATATATATATATATATATATATATAATTTTCTCATATAAGAATAAAAATAGTTTAACTTTAAGTGCCATGTGATTAGTCTTTCATGTTTACCTTTTTATGTTTCTTTTAAGTCTTCTGTTTGAATGTTAAGTTTTCAGTTCATCTCTGATCTTTTCATTAGGAATCTTAAAAGTACTCGATTTCATCAAATATCTGTTTTTCCCAAGTTATTAGACTCAGTTTCTGTTAGTAGATTAGTCTTGTTTGTCATCCTAGCTTATTTATTTTCTGAAATATCATATTTTAAGCTTTCTTCTGCTTTAATAAGGAAGCCACTAAATATTTTGATCCTAACTGCAGCACCCCAATATTTGAACTGTTTTTTTCCCCCTGGCTGCTTGATTTTTTTTTTTTCTTTTTCAACTGGAAACTCTAGAATTTGGCTATGACCTTCCTGGGAGTTACTTTGGGGGATCTCGTTTAGGAGGTGATTGGTGGATTCTATTTCCCTCCACCCCCAGAACTAAGATATCAAAGCAATTTTCCTTGATAATTTCTTGAAATATGATGTCTAGGCTTTTTCTTTGATTTTGACTTTTGAATAACCCAATAATTCTTACATTACTTCTCCTTGGTCTACTTTTCAACTAAGTTGTTGTATCTGATGAGATATATCACATTTTCTTCTACTTTTTTTGCTTTTTAAAAATCTTATGAAGTCATTACATTCCACTTACCCAATTCTAATTTTTAAGAACTTTTTTTTTCAGTTCAATGTTGTGTCTTCTTTTCCATTTGACATACTTTGAATTATAAATTATTTTCTTCAGTGAACATTTGTGCCTTTTTCCAGCAGTAACCCGGTTTGGTTTTTTTTAATATAAAATTATAATAGTTAATATTTTATAGCTATTTAAGGTTTATAGAGCACTTGCATTTTTTATTTTTAATTAATTATTTTTATTAAAAATTTTTATCTACAAAACATATGCATGGGTAATTTTTCAACATTGGCTCTTGCAAAACTTTTCATTCCAAATTTTCCCCTCTTTCCACCCACCCCCTTCCCCTAGCTGGCAGGTAGTCTGATATATGTTAAATATGTTAAAATATATGTTAAATCCAATATATGCATACATATTTATACAGTTATCTTGCTGCACAAGAAAAAATCAGATAAAAAAGGAAGAAAAAATTAAGAAAGAAAACAAAATGCAAGCAAACAATAATAGAAAAAGTGAGAATGCTATGTTGTGGTCCACACTAAGTTCCCATGGTCCTATCTCTATGTGTAGATGGCTCTCTTCATCACTGAACAAGTGGTGCTGGTTTGAATCATCTCATTGTTGAAGAGAGCCATGTCCATCAGAATTGATCATTGTATCGTCTTGTTGCAGAGCACTTACATTTAAACTAACTCGTTTATCCTTACCACAGCCCTGGGAGGTAGTTGCTATTATTGTCACCATTTTACTGATAGAGAGACTGAGTTTAAGAGAACTTAATCGACTTGCCCATGGTCACACAGTTAGTAAGTTTAAGAGGCAGCATTTGAATTCAGTTCTTCCTAACTTCAAGTCTGTTGTTCTTCCACTACACCACATAATTATTATCCAAGGTAAAAACTGGATTAGCTAATCACTAAGGTCCTTTAAATGTTTGAAATCCTTGGCTTCTGTCTAGGCATTAGGCTTCAGGGAATAATTTACAATATATCTTTGCAGGTTAATGGCTTTCAAGAAAAGTCAGACTAAAGCTCAGGAAAAGCAGAGAAAGGTAGATAATTACTACTCCCTAATTATGGCTATATATCATGTTTCATTTTTTCATTATTAGGAGCAGCTTCAATTGAGAAAACACATTAATTTTAATCACTTGGTCAGCTCAGTTCCCCACATATTCAATCTACAACTTCCTTCTCACCACACTATAGCAATAGAAAACTCTCTGGATAATGTGAGAAAAAAATAACCATATCAGAACAGGAGATAACATTAATGTTTACTTTCAGGTTTGCAAAGCACTGTACAAATAGGTGAGCGTCAAAACAGTTCTGTGATCTAAATATCACTACCCACATTTTTCAGATGAGAAAACTAAGGCTTAGAAAGTTTCAATGACTTACCTAATTTCCATAATTTTGAGTCAAGTCTTGGTGGTTATGTCAATCCACCAACAAACATTTATTAAGCGCCTGCTGTGTGCCAGGAGTTGGGGACAACTTGAGAACTATCTCTAACACTATAATGGAGAAGACAACATGTGAATAAATATATGTATTCAAGGTGTTTTACACTTTAGCAGTTGGGTTGAGGGATAACTTTTCTGTCAAAAATAGTGTAGTAATTTTCAAGTCAATTTATTTTCTATGGAGTTGAATCAAGCAGGTGTCTTTTCAGAGCTAGCTTCTCACTGGTCTCAGCTGCTAGAGCTACTTTATCTAGTGGTGGGAAAAGCCATTAGACACAAAATCACTGAATATTGCACACAAGGTCATAACCTGCTCCATAACATTTTCAAATACTTATTCACTTAAGATAAAGAACAAATGCAAAAGAATCAGACACCATGTACTCAAGGACACATGGCAGCCCTTGTTTCACACATAAAATCTACAGAAACTTTTTTCTCATTCAAAAACCACCTGAAAAGAAGACCAAGGGAGTAGGTCTAACAACTCTATCTATGCTAATTCAGCTCTTCTTTCTTATTACTCCAATTGAATGAAGTTAATTAGAAAGCTTCATGTTACCCCAAAGCAGCCACTTATTCCATTCATGCAAGAACAAGGTCACTAAGTCTCCATATATCAGTTTGAAACCAATTAAGAAACATTATCCATACCTTAAAAATTAGGACCTCATTGGTATCCCCCTGCATTAAAGTCCCTCTCACATCCCTCATCTCTTATAAATTTGCTATCCTAAAATTTTGCTAGATTGCATTGTTTCAGTTTTTATTTATATTCTTATCCTTCAAAAGTGTAAGAAGATGGGGGTCCCTGGGAAACTTAGGTATTGTCTTTTCATTTGCTTCCCCAGAGGTACACATTAAAATATCTCAAAACATTCAATTTGACGTAAGTTGTTCATAGTCCCACTTTTATAAGTGAAAATCACACTGGCTACCAAGTGCAATTACACAAATTCAACACCTTGACATCCATGATAAAGAGTAAGCTCTTTGAGGGAAGAAATGGATTCATTTTTGTCTTTTATTTCCCAGTACCTGGTGCAGTGCCTAGCACATAAAATTAGATACTTATTTAGTGCTTATTACAGGAAAACCAAACCCAGTTTGGAAAAAATTTAAAAATAATAAGTTGATTTAAAATCAGCAGAAACATTCTGGAGCAAGTTTCAACCAGCTCATGAGAGCCAATTGTTAAATTTTTAATTTGAACATTTATATCTTACAACTCTGCAAATGCTACAAATTGGACATAAATTGTTGATTGTTTAGACTTAAGAAATTGAGGTAGAATATATTAATAATGCAGGTTAAGTTTAAAAGTGTGCATGCATGCTTAGTTTTTCACAGAGCTGGCTGTTAAATATTTAACACCATAACTCTCTACTCAAGACCTAAGTGCACATCCTATTATCTGTTTAACATTGGCCATTTACTTAAAACCTCTGGGGCCCAGTTGCTTCATCTATCAAAAGAAAGACTTGGATAAATCAACTCTAAATAATCCCATGATCCATCTCCCTTTCACCAGTGCCAAAGACCTACAGACCCAGAAGGAAAGTTAGGTCCCATTGACAAGGGTGATGTTGGAATGACCACCAACCACCATGGAGGGAGACTTCCTCAGACTAACAAGTTGGAAAAAACACTTGATTTGTACTAAGCAACTGTGGATTCAAATCCCTGCTCCAGGATATACTGTGTGATCTTGGTCAGGCCTTTAGACTTCGCTGAGTCTCAGTTTCCTCATCTCATCTTCATAAGGTGACGAGGTTAAGTCATTTCTAAAGTTCATTGCAACTCTAAAACCTATGATACTATTTCTGCCTAAACACACACACACACACACACACACACACACACACACCACACACACACACACACACACACACACACACACACACAAAGGTACATCTACACTAAATCCCCAGCAAAGCCAAGAAAGAGGTCATCAGACTCTCCAGCTCTCCAAGATCCATGGGGCACCATTATGTACTCACATATTTATTGCTTTTAAGCAGTCACTAATACATGGCTGTAACTGAGCCTTTTAGGACGTTGTTTACAGTCTGCCTCTTCAGCTCCTCTGAGCCTCTGGGACTGTCTCACTGAGGGATGTAAATGTTCTCACTCGGGAAGGTTCCAACAAGCCTCCACCAACTATGTTTTCAGAACAAAAGTGAAAAAAACCTCTATGCATAAGCATGAGAAAAGGTCTGTGTAGGATCTAAGTGTAAAAAGCTCTTTGGGGGATTCATTTTCTTGCTTCAAGTCTAATGATAGACCCCAGTGATGTGAGGGGAGCCCTTGAAAAGCAAAGCAAATGATTTATGAGAAGCAAAGAATATTTACATTGGTGTCTGGTTACAAGCCAGGATGTGATGCAATGCAGAAAACCTGACATTCAGGGTTCTTAGGAGCATGGATTTAGAGCTGGAAAGCTACTTCAGTATCATTGAGTTTAGTCCTTTCCTTCTGGAGAAGAGGAAGCAAAGGGCCTGAAAAAGTTGCCCAGGGACCCAGGATCCCAGGGTAAGAACCCAACTTCTCTGATTCCAGACTCATCACTCTTTCCAGAAGTTTGAATATGGGCTTCCTTCCTAGTTATTTAGAAATGGACCCAAGACATTTTTTCTCTTGTTTCCAATTGGATCAAATAATATCCGGTCATAAGTGGGGAAAAGGGCAAGGCAAAGTACCAACCATATCCCATTTTTGCTTATTTAATTTTTGGTGAAAATGTAGAGTATAAGAGCTTCTGTAACTATTAAAATTCCAATCTGGAAAGGGAATGGAAAAGACACTTTTCAACTCAAAGTGCAGAGACCATAGGATCATAAAAACAAAAGGGACCACAGTGGTTCCCAAATCTAGTCCCTTTCTTTTATAGACAAGGGAACTGAGAAACTCAGACATCACATGACTTCCTAAAGGTCACACATAATGAGCTGCAGAGGTGATATAAACCCATGTCCCGCCTCCCAATATTGGGCTTTTTCCAATGGATCATGTGGTCTCTATGTTTCTAGGCAAAAAGGAGAGAATTTCCACCACTGCCGACAACACTAGACATACTCTTCCCTTGGACTTAAAATAACTATCAAATGAAATGCGTCTGTTCCACTCTTCCTCAATATGCTATAGTTAAGTCTGAATTACCCAAATTAGTAGAAGGCTAGAGCACAAAAGATAATTCCATCTAGTTAACACTTTTTAAAAAGCAGAATTGTTTTAATTTGTCTTTGAAAGACAATTTTTGCACTCACAATATTACAGGATTTCAGCTTTGGAAAAAGCTCCTACTTGAACAGAATGTCTTTTTCAGTTTACCCCCAGCAATTTGATAAAATGGGCAGCTTGCTTTTGCAGTGGGTAGTATGCTGGACTTGGAATCAATATTAGCTGGGTTTGAATCCCTGTTTCTAACCTTTCTTAGCTTTGCGAGCCTGGACAAGTGACTTAGCACTCCATGCTTCATTTTTTTTCATAAAATAGGAATAATAATAGGAGCTTACAAGATTGTTGTGAGAATCAAATGAGACTCTGTTTGGAAAATACTAGCAGAAATGAGGGGAAACTGTCTATTACAAAAAACAGCTTTGTTCCACTTTAAGACAATGCATATTTTTAGGAAACTCTTGTTACTGTTATTTTCCTCAACTACAAACCTTAAATTTGCTTTTTTCAACATCTGTCACATTCCAACCTTGCATATTCTACATCTAGGATTTCTTAACCTGAATTTATCTCTTTGGTGTGCAATGTTAAGCCATTCTCTTTCCTCCTTCTCACTAGACAGTTACTTTTTAGTGTTTAATACCCTCCTTGAGTTCATGGATTAAGGGATCTGTGAATCTTTAAAATATATTTGATGTCTACTTCTTAATATCCTTTTAATCCTATGCATTCTCTTTGTAATTCTACATTTTAAAATCTATTTTTGAATAAAGTTAATGAAAGAATGTGTTTTACTTGACTATACATATTAATTTAGAAAGAATCTAGTTTTTCTCTCCTTTTTCCAAAGGAGTGATGGCAAGAAAGAAAGAAAAATGGGTTTCTGTTAAATATCCTAAAAAAATTATTCTGAGAAAGGCTTTATCAGACTATAAACAGGGACCATTACCCTTTTCTCCCCATCACAACACACAAAGAATCCCTATTCAAGAGACATATTACGATGATGATTTTCATCCCACCAAATTTCCACAATATTTATATAGATGAATATTCCATCTTACATAAGAATTTCAATTTCACCTTGATTAGTACATATATTTTAAACATTTCTGAGCCATATATTTAACTTCTAGATCCTTTCTTAGCTTTTTTTCTCTTCTGCATCCAGAGTATCTTAACTGTTATTCTTCCTAAATTGTAGCTAATCTCTATGATATGAATCATGGTCTTGGTGACTTTTTTTTTTTTATTAGATCCATGATTTCATTATTATTGGGACCTTTCAGGAAAAGAAATTTCTTTTTCCAAAGACATTTTTCTGCAATTCATAGTCTTATAGAATTATCTAAAGGAATAAAGGTTTCAGAGATTATTCAAGAGATTCTAGAGTCAATATATGTTATAAATATTACTTAAATCTATATCTTCCCTCTCCAAGATATTTAATATACTATGTGATGACTATCTTCCATGGTATATGTATATGTGTATATATATATATATATATATACATATATATATATACATGCATACACACATACATATATATACATGTATATGTATATGAATATATATATACATATACATGTATATATGTGTATATATATGTATGTGTGTACATATGTGTGTATATGTATAATTTCAGAGTTAGAAATGTCATCTATTTAAAAAGTCAGGCAAAGTAGCAAAGACATATACACTGTTCCCTAACCTTGAGCTAATTTTAAACCAAGGTGCATGAAGGCTGATGGTTGACATGGTTTCCAAGTGGACTGGAAAACTGAGAGAACCTTATTTTAACTTCTATTAATATTGGAGCAGCAAAAAACTGACAGATGAATGAATGTGGAAGGACAACAAAGTAAGAGTGGAAAAAACAGGAAGGGGAAGAAAGAGGCAGAGGACTTCTGACTTGGCTATTGTGGAATCCAAATTGTTTCTCTTAGGGAACTTGTGCATAGCATTAATAATAATCACCAGATACCTAAGACCAAAAAACAGGAAAAGGAGCAGATTTATGTGTTAAATATACATATATATATATATATGTATATATATATATATATATATACGTACATATACATATATACGTATATATATGTATGTATGTATATATATTTTTTTCAAAATGATTTAAAATTATCCCTCAAATAAAGTCTTCCTTCTCCCCAAAGCCTTCCCTTATCCTTCATGTCTTCCCAATTTCTCTTATTTTTGCTTTTTGACATTATATCTTATGTTAGTTCTTGGTCCAATTTTATCTACCCACATGCTGATAAGAATAAGATAGTTGAAATAGCACTGACTTAAAAGATGGAAAACATGAAATTCAAATGCTTCTTCTGACATTTAACTAGCATGTGTTTGTTGGACAAGTAACGACTTCTAAGTGCAACTTGCTAGGACTTATTTGTTGTCATAAAGGATATTACTACTAGTTCTTCTCCTATCTACCAAACCATTCCTTTTCAATCTCTTCTCTTACCCCCCTCATCCAGATAATGCTCTCTAGCTACAGGTGTCCCTCAAGGTTGTAGACCCCCTTTTTTGTTTCTACATAATATTTCAATTGCTGATCTCAACAGCTTGCATGGATTTAATTAACATCTCTCAGCTGATGATTATCAAATCCACTTTTCTTTGGGATCATAAATACAAAATCCTGTTCTTGGCATTCAAAATCTCATCATCTACCCCACCACCAACACATAGTCTTTGGTCCAGTGACATTCAGCTTCTGCCTAATCTCTGTGATTTCCTTGCCTTCTGTTAAGTCCTAACTAAAATCCCATCTTCTAAAAGAAGAATTTCCCAACAATCCTTAATTTCAGTTCTTTTTTTTTTACTTGAACATACTATGTTTCCTTTTAGTAGTTTCTTTATCTAAAAGTCTATTTTTCTTACAACTTTTAGTTTTTGGACAATGGGTTCATTTTTATAACTTTTACCTATTATAGCAAGCAATGAGGTCAACCATGGGCTGGTTTTACCATTTCAAAGCGCCATCGGTTATTTTTGATGACCAAGAACTAAAACTTTCTTATGTCATGTCCCTTCAGTAAGAAGTAAGCTCTTTCAGGACAGGGACCATTTTCCTCTCACATTTAGCATTTAGAACAATGTTTTGCACATCAAATATTTTAAATAAATGTTTTGTCGTAGAATTTGTAAAAGCCTTCATTATTTGGAAAACTAATTTTTGTAAAATAGATCCTTCTTTAATTAATTTAAGTACATGCAAAAATAAATAACTTTATCCCTAAAACTTGTCATCTGAAATTTTAATAATAAATTACATTATCTCAAAGAATCATGTGTAGAGTTAGGCCATCTAGTTTATTTCTTTCATTTATAAATGAGGAAACTGAGGCACAAAGATGTTAAATGACTTAGAAAGTTCACATAGGTAGCAAAAAGTTATTTGTAGCAAAATCATTTTACTATTTTAAATAAACTATTTTAAAACTATTTAAATAAATAAAAATTAATAATATTTTACTATTTACTAACTTATTATTACTTTAATCATTTCATCCCCCTCTGACACATCACAACTCACTAATACTGTATCAGGCAGGATTTATTGTGGCTACCATAATTCAACACTTACTTGTCAGTCTGGTTAAGTAGATTGGTCCTCTTTAAGAGCCCACTTCAACATGGCACACATGCCAAATTCTGCTTTTTGCTGGAAAAGCCTTAGAAAAAATCCAAGATGATCTCCATGTTAGATAATCTAGTGGAGAAGGCTTTATTCCTTCTGCATTTTAGGGGGTTTTTTTGGAGGGAAACTAAACTTTTAAAAGTTTTGTGATAGAAGAACACAATCCACTTCAATAAGTATTTATTCAGTTACTAATATGTGTCAGGTATTATATTTGGTTCTGCAGATATAAAGACCAGTACTAAGTAACCCCTGCTCTTAAGAGAGAGTATTCTAGATGGAAACTATAATGATGCAGGGAATGTTCTTCAAACTCTTTCCAAGAAAGTTGAGATGGGGAACAAGAAACAAAGAAGTGGCAGGATTTGGAGATGGAAGGTAGTGTACTATGGCTACAGATTAGAATCGGTCAGTTCTGGCCTGACAGATGTATTGTGCTCATCCTTCTGGTACTTTCATGCCCTTAATGAAGGAGAAAGGATATGAACAATAAACATAATGATGGCCTTGTCAAAGTCTGTCTTTTTTTAAACCATCCCTGACCTCCAGCTGTTAATCCCAAGGAGAGTGCTTCCTTTTCCTTATGCCCTTTTATGTATATATTAACTGAACAGTAAGTGTGGAAATGATAGCCACTTAAAATTGAATGTATACCATCACCTCCAGGAGTACCTTAATTCTGAATTTTATTTTTAATTGAAGTGAATAATGTATATCCTACCTCATCCAGTCTGCCTATCCTACTGGCAGAAAGATACCTATGTATATAAATGAAAGGATCATAGATTTGAACTTAAATGGGGTAAGGAAAAAATGAACCATTATATCATTCTACATGAATGGTAGTATAAGAATGGTGCATCATGTGGACTTACCTTTCAAAGAGCAAGATGACCAAATGTCCAGCTTCTTCCTGAGTTAGAAGGGATTAATGATCAACCAGCTTCGAATAGAAATGAGAAAAGACAGCTCTGAGTCTGCAACCCTTACTAGTCTTCCAAGTTAAAGACACCATTCTTGTTCTTCCACAAGGGATATGTTGAAACAGGATTCTGATTTCCTAGAGAGTTAAAATCTGGAACAAAGGGAAGCCTTCTTAGAGTATGAACTGTTCCTGCGGGAAGAGTGTGGGAGACTTTAAGACTTGGCATGCTAAACTGTGTCCATAAAGGACTAAAAGGGAATGGACTAAACCATTATCAAGGTTGTGTACACTTTTAATCAAAGCAAAGGGAGACAGCATGGCAGAATGCAGTCAATTAGTCAACAAGCACTTGCTATGTGCCAGGTCCTATGTTAAGAATTTGGGATTAAAGGAATGGTGTTTGGAAACCAACTTGGTCATTTATTAGTATAAGCAAGTCATATCTCCTCTGTCTCATCTGTAAAAGGAAAGAATTGGATTCCATGTCCTTCGAAGTGGTTCTGGCTTTAAATTTACAAGTCTGTAAATCTTGGCTCCACAACTTATTCTCTCTAGGACCATGGACATGTCATCGCTTCTCTGGGCTTCAGTTTTCTGGAAAATGAGAGGGCAAAATGAGGAGATTTCTGAAAAATCTTCTAACTTTACATTTACAATCCTATGATCCATCTGTCAAAATGAAACCCAGGGTCTTTTTGTTCACTGGATCATAAACAAAAGACATATTGTGCTTGGTGAAAACAGATGCTTCAGAAGACAGAAGTTCAGAGACTTTTCCTAAAATGAAGCCCTTGGGCAGCCTGCTGAAACCTTTGAACCCCTCCTTAGATCAAGATTTTTAAATGCAAAAAAAAAAAAAAAAAAAGATTTTTAAATGCATATCAAAGTACATAAAATTACAGAGGAAATCATTTATTTTGGAATAGTGAAGTGTGAATTGTGTGAAGAAAAAATTTTTTCCTGTCCTCCAAAACTACAGACCCCCTGACATGAAGCAAATTCATGCAGGTAGAGGCTGGAAGACCACTTATTCTATGTACTATATTGACAATTAAGGCTTGGCTTAGCTCAGATGACTATGCAAAACTTTTAAACCCAAGTCTATTGACAAGGGTAATAGTCCTTGTGAGTTTAAAGCAAAGTTATTGTGATCCTGGAACAGGGGGTGTTGAGAACTTCTGCAAAGAACCACAACTCTGTGTGACAATTTTTTCTATTTAAAAACTCTGCAGAGTCCTCCATTTCCTTTAGTAAAAGAAACTAGAGAATTCCAGCAACTTTCTTGAAATCTTCATTGAAATCAGGAACTTTAACAATACCCAGGTTTGTTCAGAGAATTCTTGGCTCACACACAAAGCCAATCAGCAGCCATAATGAGAAAAAAAAAAAAAAATCAAGAGATTAGTGGGGAAAGGGAAGAAGAATCAAAATTGCCAGCCCAGGTAGAGCTGTGAGAGAGGTGGAGTTTCAACTGAACTGGAGGCTTGTGGGATTGGAATTATCTCATGGGAAGAATCAAGTGGAAAATTTTCAACCAATTTCAGTCAAAATTTCCCTAACAATTCACTTATCTCCTAGGGCCCCTAGTGTTTGCTATGTCATAGGAAAGTATTTAATGGCCATGCCATTAAAATATCATGGTAAGAATAAGAATTCATTCAATCCCAGTAGCCTCATAAAAGACTGAGCTGGAATATGGGAAGACAAAATCTAGCTTTCAAGCTCATGTTCTTCTCTGCATTCCCAGGGTGGCATAGTCAGGAAAAATCTTGATAGGCTGAATAACTATGTGTAACCTGAAATGAGTCACCAGCTCCTCAGAGGGTTCCTGTAACAACTTAGAAGTTTAGCTATTTAAAACATTGAATTAATTATATTTGGGAGGAATATTTGGAAGTGCAATCAAGGAGACAAATTTCCTCCTTTGTTACTGGAAGAGAGTTTATATTATAGTTTCTGGCTTCTTTCTTCTCTTATTTTGCCTTCCTTCATTTCCTCTTTCTTCTATTTCCCATGACTTCTTTTTTCCTTCCTTCTTTCCTTTTTTATTTTCCATTCCTCCCTTCCTTCCAAGACCATGTGTTTTGTTTTTGATTCAGAGGTTTTAATTTGGAGTTCATAAATTGGTTTGTTTTTTCAAAAGTTAATATAATTTCCTCAGTAATCCTGTGTATTTGATTTTATGAATTTAAAAGACTATTCTGAGGAGGTCTATAGATGCCAGCAGATTACCAAAGTGATCATGACACAAAAGAGGGATGTTGACATAAATCAAGTTTCAGCTTTGGGAGAATACGCCTTAGTCTCTGAGGACAATTAGAGCCAAAATGTTACATATGAACAAGGACTGGAAACCTTCCCTAAATATAACAAAAAGTCTGTTCATAAAGGTTGAAAAACTTGAACAAGCTCTCTCTGGGGTCTGTAAAAAAACCATTAAATTAGTCAGAATAAGACTTGGACATAAGTAGTCAACCAGGTTATAGGAAAATCCCTGAAAAGGAATCAGCTAGGTTATGGTGACAAGAATAAGTCAGCCTTGACTCAAGCCTTCCTCTACCTACTGTTCTATACCTGGAGGACAGCCTTGTGAACTTTGAAGGGAGAATGGGATTTGGGGTTTCCTATCTTTCAAATGGCATCCTAGCATTATCCCTTGTTTAGCAGGGCTGTTAGCAGTGTCAACAAAAGGAGCAAGGAAGAAAATGACCACAGTGTGGAAATACAAATTCAAGGCTCTACAAGGATCCCAGCGGAAAATTCACCAAATGTCTAAGGCCATGATGTGGAGAACTCTAACAAGAGGAATTCCAGAAGCTGTGGATAAGTTAGCCCCTTAGTCACATGTGCTCTCTAAGTTTAAGTCCCCTCTAATCCAAATATATTATATCATAGTGAGAATCTATGTCACAGACTTTAGAGAGTTTGAATATTTTTGAACACACTGTTAGGAAATCTATCATTCTAAATGTGAATTAAGACAATCTGATTAAATGATTTCAGTTGACAATCTGGGGCTTATGAAATACCTTGTCCTACCCCTCCTTAAGACTAACCATACTTGAAACAGCCACACTCTGGGTACCCAATTAATCAGTTGAATTGGTCACCCCAGGAAAGGTACTATATAAGACCCATTTTGTTATAAAAATGTTTCACTGACCAGTGAGAGTCAAGCTACCCAATTTGTTATATATGCATTATATTATATTATATATTATTATAATGTTATAATTATATATTATAGATGGCAATATATGTATTTTATTAGAAAAATGCATTCTGATGTTTATATATGCATTATATTATATTATATATTATTATAATGTTATAATTATATATTATAGATGGCAATATATGTATTTTATTAGAAAAATGCATTCTGATGTTGAATCCCAACTCTAATATTTATTAAATTTTCACCCTATGAAAGTTATTAAACTACTATGAATTTGTTTCCTCAATAAAGTGGAGGTAACAATGTCTGCATTACTTATATCAATGTGCATAACATCATGGGATTATAGATTTAGAAAGGGCATCAATTTGGGAAGTCATATTGTCCAGGTAAGGGTACACTATGGCCAGCTTGTGCTGGCCCTCAAGAGCCAATTGTTAAGTGTTCAGTATATACATCTATACCTTAGAACTTGGCATGTTTCCCATTCATTCTAGCATAGAGCTTTGCATAGAGTAGCTTTCTTGGACAAGACTTTTCATCTTATTCTAAAGTAGCCAGATGGAGTCGTGGATAAAATGCTGAGCCTGGAGTCCAGTCTAAGTTCACCACTTTTTGTGTCTTTCACCACTGGTTTTGTCTACAGTCACATACTTTCCATAGAATTGATACAGATCAAGATTTAACATTGTTTTCTTCATTGCCTAAACTTAAGAAAGTGATGAGAAATGTTAATAGTGTAGATTAAGTTTTAAAAGTATATCATGCATCTACTTTTGGGATAGCCAGTTATCAAACCTTCAGCAGCGTCACTGGATCCAATTCTTTAATTTTTGAAGTACGCACCTTTTAAACTTTGAACACTTACTGAGATTTAGTGGATATGTGTTTCAGAGAGCATTTGGGTGAATATAAATGGGAATAGCAACAGAAATGATTTGAGTACACCACAGACTACTGGAAAGAGAGGAGTAAATAGCTAAGGAATTTGGGAAACATTATAAAACAGTCACAGGGGCATGATACAGTGGCGAAGAGAACCTTCAATTATACAGGCATTTTTCAGATTCTTCCATTCACTAAAAGTAGAGTAGCGAATAACTTCTTGACTCAGTTTAATATAATTTCATACTTCAAAATATGAAGGAACAGAAAGGGGACCATTCTATTATAGTTCTTACTTAAAGCAATAGGGAGGAACTGGATTCTATAGAAATTCTATTGAAATAGGGGCAGCTAGGTGGCACAGTGAATACAGTACCAACCCTGACGTCAGGAGGACCCAAGTTCAAATCTGGTCTTGGGACACTTAACCCTTTATAACTATGTGACCCTTGACAAGTCACTTAACCCCAAATGTTTCAGGAAAAAAAAAGAAATTGATCCCATCCTAAAGAGGAATTTGTATTAGATGATCTCTAAGTTCCTTTTCAGCTCTGGAGTTTTATGATTCTGTACTTATCATGAACTTAGGCTCAGCAGTCCATCAATTTCTCCTTTCCTCTCAAAGTGTAAAAGTTTCTTTCTACAAACCATGAAGGCACTAAGAGGATGTTTTTTATATTCAGAATCACACTTTGAAAGTCGCATTTTAAAATCAAACTCTGGTCACCACCCTGCACCATTGATATTATTATTGGAAGGACATTGTAGTATTGTTGGAATACTCTTGGGCCTGGAATCATAAATACCTGCTTTGGACATCTATCTCTGAGAGAGAATAGGTGTGACACCATAGGAAAGTCATTAGTACTTCACTGAGTCTTGAGTCAGCTGCTAAATAGGTAGGTTAGTACAAATGGTATTTAATCCCAGAATTGAAATCATATATGTAATTCATCTCAAAAACTCAAAGGGCTGTATATTGACATTGATCATCATTATGATTATCATCATAATCATCTTCATCACATTGTCATCATCATCATCATTGTTAATATTATCACTATCATGTCATTATTAGCAAAATCTTTATCCGATGACTAAAAACTATTACCAGGGCTGGCCATTCAGGATCCCTCACTAATGTATCTAAGAAAAAGCACATGTATATCTCACCATAGCTATAAAAGAAGGTTGTTTGGGTCAAGGAAATTTAGTGGGGTACTAACAAATTTAAAAACGAGAAATGTATGGGTTTTAGAATCTGAGGTCTTGAATTCAAATCCCTTGTCTGATATTTAATACCTATATAACCATGGCCCAATCACTTAACCCCCTTGGTAACCAAAAAATAAAGTGGTTGGACTAGAAAGTCTCTGAATTCTTTTATAACTCTAAATCTATGCTTGTATAATACTATTGCAATCTTTGTGGTGCATTTTCCCAGACAGACTCTAAAATATCTCAGTAGCTTTGGAACCCGGGCTATGATTTCTATTCTCCCCTAAGTATTCTGGTGACACCTAGTTCAATCTTTGGTTTATTCTCTCAGCTGATAATTTCATCCAAAAAAACTTCCTAATAATGAGGGTGATCCTAAAATGGAATGGGCTGCCTATAAGAGTAGCACCTTCATTTCCCATTGAGTCTTTAAGCTTGAGGGCCATTTCTAGTGTATTGTGCCAGAGATTCTCTTTTAGGCACAAGACAGTTTGTACTAAATGTTACCAAGGTCACTTCCAAAGCTAATATTCTGTGCTTCAATGATTCTTGAAGCACATCCTTTTTCCTTGGGTGGATTCTTCTCTCAGCCTTGGTGATTGCTTTTCATCACCAACATACTTTCATGCTATCTCTTCTGGCACCAGTCACTGATGACGGGACTTAAGAAGACCTAGGATGATGAAATTTGAATCTCATTTCAGAAAGATAGAGGGAAGTCTATTCAGTAATAAATCAATAACTTATTTTTTAATTTTTAATCAATAACTTAATTATTAGTTATCAGATATCAAAAAAAAAAGAAAAATCTCTATCCTCAAGGAGTTTACAATTTATTTGAGTACATATATATATCTACACACACACATGTTTGTATTGTATATATGTGAATAATGTGTGTATATGTGTATATGTATGCATAAACATAGTTGTGTGTATCTATACATAGATATACATGTATATACCATACACAAATACACATACATAAATATCACCTGATTCCTGCAACAAATAACATTATGAGAAAGACACTACCAGTTGGGTATTCAGAAAAGAATTCACAAATGAATGTAGCACCTGAGCTGAGCTTGGGAAAAACCCAGAAATCTTTATGTGCAGGAGGCCATGTGACTCCCTGGGGACAACCTGCTCAAAGTTATAGAGATGAGAGAATGAATACCATATGTGAGGAACAGCAAGAAGTCTGATTTAGTTAGGATGCAAAGTGTATAGAAGAGAGTAATTTTGAAATAATCTTGTAAAAGTAGCCTACAAACGGATTATGAAGAGCTTTAAATGCTAATCAATAAAGACTCATTGAAGGCTTCTATTTTATTTTAAACAAGCTATGGTTTTATAAGTGTGCTTTAGGAATATGACTTTGGCAGCTTTATAAAGGATGACTTGAGGACAAAAATTGAAAATGGGCATGAATTAAGAGGCTTTTATAGTAGCCAAGGGTAGTGATGATGAGGACTTGAATTATACATATGGTAGCTTTTTGAGTGCAGAAAAGGAAGTATATTATACGGTAGAAGCAACAAAATATATCAATGGATTAATTATGTGTAATGGATATAAGTGAGGAGATTATGATGACTCTGAGACTATGATGCTATGTGAAAGGGAGGATGTTGATGTCCCCCAAAACAATAGGGAAGATTAGAGAGGTTTTTGAGGGTACATACTGAGTTTGTGATGAATATAGGAAATTCAGTTTGAGATATCCAATTGTTGAATTGCTTTAGCCATGTCCAACTCTGTGAACCTATTTAGGGTATCCTTGGCAAGTGGTTTGCAACTTCTTTCTCCAGCTTATTTTACAGATAAGGAAGTGAGACAAACGTGGTTAAGTGACTTCCCTATGGTCATAGGGTTAAAAAGTACAAATCTGAACTCATGAAGATGAGTCTCCCTGATTTTAAACTCAATGTTCTATCAAAAACCATACCTAGCTACCCAAGATGTCCAATAGGCAATTGGCAGTGTCAGACCAGATATCAGAAAAGACACTATATAAATCTGGGAATCACCAGCATAAAGATAATGATTGAATCCATGGGATCTGATGAAATCACCAAATGAAACAGTATGGAGCAACAAGAGGAATACTCTAGAGATGGATGCTTATAGGATGCTCACATTTAGTATGAGTGATATCAGTGAGGAAAAAACAGCAGAGCAGAGGAGCAAATTATGAACCAGGGTTCTGGTGGCAGAACTTACTCAAGTGGGAGTCAGCTTACTCAAAAAGGAAATCTCAAAATGAGGCTTCGGTAGAGGTTCCAAGAGTATATCATTGAAAAAAAAAAAAAAAACCCACAACACCTCTGCCCTCTGCAATGCCATCAGCACCAAAGCAATATTAAGTGAATAACCATGATTAACACCTTATTATAGATTACAAATGCTTTTTCAGTCACACCAGCTCTGGGACCTGAATAACAATCTCCCTGTTGGTAATTATGCACCTTTTCATTATCTGCACACTCGTTTGTCTTTCTCTCTCTTTTTAATTGCTTCACAAACACACAGATTCAATTAACATGGCTGGAAGGCTGAGCCTGGGTATTACTGGAATTGTTCCATTAGAGACAGTATTTGGAAGAGTTTGCCTGAGGGAGTCATTTTGATATCACTAAAGATCAAGTTTGATACGCTCTAATGGATTATGTCTTATATGGGGGTGTACATGCGTGTGGAACCTTCCATTCTTTCCCTTCCTTTGTATTTCTGTCCCCATTAAATTCCCCTTGGTTTGGATGGAGTAATCACATTAATAAAATGCCTGTATGTGTTTACATACATTTGTGTATTTTTAATATACATATATGTAAAATACCAGGGTATCTCAAAAGAGTTAAGAGCAGTTTTAAAGTACATTTTGGATTAAACCTATGATTGATTTTATTATTATAATGAAATTCTTGTATGGAAATTCCCTCTAAAATATAGATATTAACTTGTTATTAAATGAAAAGTTTTAAAGAGGTACCTGGAGCACTAAGAGGTTCAATGTCTTGGCCATGAATATGTAGATAGTATGTGGCAGGGGGAGAGCTTGGATCTAACTCTTGTCTTTTTTATTTCAAGGAGAGGCCTCTAGCTACTGATACATGTCACTTACACACACACACACACACACACACACACACACACACACACACACACACACAATAGATTTTAGCACAAGCCCCAGCTTCAAATCCATTTTTACCAATTGCCAAGTATTATCTATATGACCTTATTTAAACTTACTGAGCCTCAGTTCCCTCACCTGTAAAATTATGTTTTAGAAGTAGATGGATTGTAAAAAACCATGTTCCTTAGGAAATTTATAGAACATTCAATCAGCCAACAAGGACTTATGAAGCTCTTACCAAATCAAGAACATTTACAAAGTTCTTCTGACTGTGCTATGTGTGATGATAGAATGAGGTAAAAAACAATACATGTCCTCAAATTCTTTTTTTTAAATTTAATTTTAATTTATGGAATTAACAATTTCAACAATACAGTACAACAAAAGAGATGGTTATACATGAAATTTACAATACACAACCTGCTCTTCCTTTCAAATATACAACAAAATTATCATATAAATTTCTTCCCCCCCATTAGAGATGGTACTATAAGACACAAATAAATATTTTTATAAAATTATTTCATACATGCTTCTATTTATCAATTCTTTCTCTAAATACAGTTATAGTCTTTCCTCGTATAACATTTATGGCTAATTTGTATATTTATAATAAACAAAATAATCTATTTCCTCAAAGTTTTTCTTAAAACAATATTGCTATTATTGTATACAAATGTTCTCTTGGTTCTGTTTATTTTGTTCCTTATTATTTCATGCAGGTCATTGTACATTTTTAAAATCATCGACCTCATCATTTCTTATAGTATTGTAGTATTTCATCACAATCATATACCACACCTTGTTCAATTGTCCCCCAATTGATGAGCAACCCTGCAATTTCCAGTTCTTTTTGACCAAAGAGTGACTATAAATATTTTAGAATATATGTTATGTCTTTTTTTTCCCTAATCATCTTTGGAAATAACCAAATAGTGGTACTGCCGGCTCGAAGGGTGTAGGTAGTTTAATAACTCTTTGAACTCTGTTCTCCTAAATGGTTGGATCATTTTACAATTCCAACAACAATGAATTAGTCTCCTAACTTTTCCACATCCTCTCTAACATTTTTTATTTTCCATTTCTTTCCTTTTAGACAATCTAGCAGGTTAAATGATATTTCAAGATTGTTTTTACTATGCATTTTCTCTAAAAAAATAATCATTTAGAGCACTTCTATGTGACTACAAATTATTTTGATTTCATTGAAAAACTGCCCTGTTCATAGTTTTTGCCCATTTATCAATTGGGAAATGACTTGCATTAGTATAGACTTGACAGAGTTCTTTGTGTATTTTAGATGAGACATTTATCTTATAAACTGCTATAAATATCTCCTGGTTTTCTGCTTTTCTTCTAATCTTGAATACATTTGTTTTATATGTAAAAATTAATATTGAATAAATTATGATATATGAATGCTATGGAACACTATTGCTTTGTAAGAAACAACCAATAGGAGAGGTTTGGAGAGACTTACATGAACTGATGCAAAATGAAATGAGCAGAACCAGGAGATCATTATACAAGGCAACAAGAAGACTATATGATGATCATTCTGATGGATGTGACTCTCTTCAACATTGAGATGATTCAAACCAGTTCCACTTGTGCAGTGATGAAGAGAGACATCTACACCCAGAGAGAGAACTATGGGAACTGAGGGTGGAACACAATATAGCATCCTCACTCTCTCTGTTGTTATTTACTTGCATTTTGGGTTTTTTTTTTCAGTTTTCTTTTCTTCCTTCTTGATTTGATTTTTCTTGCACAACCAGATAACTGTATAAATATGCATACACATGTTGGATCTAACATGTATTTCAACATATTTAACATGTATTGGACAAACTACCAGATAGGGGAGGAGTAGGGGGAAGAAGGGGAAAATTTGCAACAAAAGGTTATGCAAGGGTCACTGTTGAAAAAAATTACCCATGCATATGCTTTGTAAATAAAAAGCTTTAATAAAAAATAATATGATGGAAATTAGCCATTTTACACCTAATTTTACTCACTATCTCTTGTTTATTCATAAATTGTTTACCTATCTAGAAGTCTAATAATAACATTTTAATGGGAGAAGAAAATGCCCCTAGATATCACATGGGCTTCTTCTTCCTTTACTTGATAGAAGTGACACAGCCTTTGTCATATGGCTATAGTAAATGTGTATATTTTTCAGAGTGACAGACTCCTTCCAGGCAAGAAACAAAGTCTATGCTTTTCCTAGGTGATGAAAATATGAGAAAATTTGATCCTGATATCTTCTGTATAACAGAATGAAAAGTGAAATTATATCTGCAATGGTACTTCAATAACTAATACATACATAGAATGCTTGTATTAAAGCAACTCCTTTATACAGCTTGTTTTCATTTGCTCCCAATTTTAACAAGACCTTTGAATTATGGGTCTTGAGTTACAAAAGTCTTATAAACACATCTAGGCCAAACAAACCTTGATAAAGAATTGTTCCTATGACACATGGGACAAAAACTCATCCAACCTGTTCCTTCATCAATCAATTGACAAGTATTCATGAAGTACTGATGATGTGTCAGGAACTGTGCTACACACTGGAGATACAAATGCAAAAATTACAGTAATTTCAGTAATTAAATAGAAGATTCTGTGGGAAGAAAGGCACTAGTAGTTGGAGAGCATCAGGAAAGGTTTTGTGCAGAAAACAGTTTCCGAATTGCCTCTTTAAAAAGAGGTAAGGAGATAGAGGAAAGGCATTCCATGCAAGGAAAATGTCCATTACAAAAGCTCAGGGATAATAGGGAAGATCTATGTATGAGGCTGTGAGATAAGGCCATTTTGACTGAATCCCAGATTCTAGGAGGAAGAATAATGTTGAATGAAGCTGAAAAGATAAGTTGGGGTCAGGTTGTATCAGATTTTAAAAGCTAAACAAAAGTCAAATGAGTAGAGGAGACACATGGTCAAAACTGCTTTTAAGGAGAATTCATTTCACAGCCTTATGTAGGTTGAACTTCACTGAGAAAATGCTTGAGGCAGGAAACCCAATTAGAAAGCTGTTACAATAATCTGGATGGGAGGTACAGAGAACCTGAACTAAAGGAGAAGCTTCATGAATAGAGAAAGGAGGTCAAATGGGGCACATGTTGCGAAGGTAGAAAAGATCCAAGTTGGCAACTAACTGGACCTGTGGTATGGAGAACAAAATCTAGGATAACTGAGGTTCTGAATCTGGGAGCCTTAAAATATAACGGTACATTCAGGAGAATTAGGGTTTGAAGAGGGGGGATGATTTGGAGCAAAAGATAATATTTTGAACTTAGTGAATTAAAAATGTCTCTAGGATGTCTAGATTTAAAGGTCAGTAAACAACTGGTATTGTGGGGATTAAAGATCAGAGGAGAGACTTACGCTGTAGAGATATAGTCAGAGAATGATAGATATATGCACATGATTATATACATTTATATTTGCCTGCATATATGGAGGTGAATAAATATGTATGTATGTCATCTGCATTGTAATGATAGCTAAATCCATAGGAGATTTTATGATTAGCAAAAGAAAAAAGGAAGAAGAAGGAGAAAAAGAAGAAGAAGAAGAAGAAAGAAGAAGAAGAAAGAAGAAGAAAGAAGAAGAAGAAAGAAGAAGAAAGAAAAAGAAGAAGAAGAAGAAGAAGAAGAAGAAGAAGAAGAAGAAGAAGAAAGAAGAAAGAAGAAGAAGAAGAAGAAGAAGAAGAAGAAGAAGAAGAAGAAGAAGAAGAAGAAGAAGAAGAAGAACAAGAAGAACAAGAACAAGAACAAGAACAAGAACAAGAAGAAGAACAAGAACAAGAACAAGAACAAGAATAAGAACAAGAACAAGAACAAGAACAAGAACAAGAAAGCCCAAGACCAAACTTTACAATCCATCCCATTTCCAGGTTAGGGACTTTATATGTTGAAGAAAAGCCAAGAAAGCAGCCTGAAAAAGATTGGTGATTAAGGTAAGAAGGTACATTGACATTCTTTTGAGCTACTTAATTACTAATGTCAATCTTAAACATATAGTACATATTTTTCCATGTTTAAAAAAAATTTAAGCAATCTATCTATCTTCTGTTCCTTGAAATTAATCTTTGGTATTGGCTCTTTTGTATTCAATTTTTTATTGTTTGGGTTTGGTTGAAAGAAAGTCCTGAAAATCTGCAAATTTGTCAATGCCCATTCTTTTTCATTCGATATTATGGATAATTTTGCTTGACATGATATTTTTGGCTGCAGGCCTAGTTCTTTTGATTGCCAGTATATATGATTCCAGGACCTGTGGTCTTCTATTGTAGCTGCTGATAGCATTGGGTTGCAGCTCCAGTGTATTTTAATTTTTTTCTTCTTTCTTGCAAATTTTTCTCTTTGATCTTGAGGTTTCAAATTTTGGCAATAATATGTTTTAAATAATAAGTTTTCCACAAATGATTTCTTTGAGGTGGTGACTGGTGGATTTTTTCTATTTCTACTTTCCCCATATTGTTCTTTTACTTCAGGATAATGTTCTTGGATTATTTCTTGCATTATTGTGTCAAGGTTCTTTTTCTGGTTACAACTCTCTGGAAATTTGATTATTTTTATATTTTCTTTTCTTGATCTGTTCAGCAGATTTGTTGTTTTTTCTTATGTTTTGCATTCTGTTCTGTTTTTTTTTCATTCTTTGTATTATGTCTTGTTATTTCTTTCTCTCTCATAGCTTTACTGATTTCCCCTTGCCCAATTCTAATTTTCAAAGAGTTATTTTCATCTGCAACTTTCTGTATCTACTTTTCTAATCTTATTTTTCTTGATTTTTTTTCAATGTCTTTCATTTGATTTTTAAATTCTTTTTTGAGCTCTTCTATAAATTCTCTCTGGGCAGAGAGCCATTTCACATTACTCTTTGGGGTAGGAGCTTTTTTATGCCAGTGTCCTACTTTGAAGATGAACCCCAGTTTTCCCTGTTTGCACAGTAAGTTACTATGTTGGGGTTCTGTTTTTTTTATTTGCCGGTTCATTTTTTGAAGTATTAGTTTAACACCTCAAATCATGGGGTGGGGAGATGGTACCTCTGATTTCATTTCAGATCTCCCCTCTGATCTAGAAGCCCAAACAAAAACTCCCCTCTCCTACAAATGCAACTAGCAGCTTTCCTGCCTCCCCTGCCTCTGCACTCCCATGTGCTGGTTCCTTCTTGCCCAAGGCTATATGAAAGCAGCACAGTTTAGCAAACTGGATTTCCTAATCGCCTAAATTTCCCTGAGTCTTCCAGAATTAATAATCCCAAATCCCCATGCAGAAAGAGAGGTGAAAGTTCTTTTACTTCAGGCTGAGGCTGAATGGAATGGGGAAAAATAGACAAAGACCAAGGGTCTGATATCATGGTGGAAAGAGTATAAGTTGGTCACAAGAAACAAGGTCCATAATCAAAACTAGATTATTTGGACTCGAAGCCAAGGATGATTATCAGAATAGAATAAGCAGCAAGGCTGATATGATACTGAGTTACTGACATGTTATTGATGTGTACTGTTCATTCATTGCTATATCCTTCCATCTCTCCTATTCTATTAATCTATTTATCCATCTATTCACCAATCTATCCATTCATCTATCATATATACATAAATATCCCTTCCCTTTCTCCTTTGCTCCTTTTCCTCCCCTCCCTACTTCTGCCATGGCTTATTGTATACTTGTTGTATAGATTTTCTTTGCAGTGACTCATCATGACCATGAGCTACTCTGAATATTGTTCATACAGAAAATAGGCACTCTTAGACCAGAGGGAAAAAAGGCCATACACTGTATCTCAGTAGAAGACAATTGGTACAGATCAGTCACAATCTCCATAAGGAATTGATGAGAATATGGATAGAGAACTTGCTTTGATGTCAATAATACTGGGTTCAGGTTTTGTCTCTGACTCAGACTTCTGTGTGACCATGGGTAATCACTTAACTTCTCAGTGTTTCATGTAGTTCTCCAAATCTAAGTTATAAAAGAATGATGTCTCTGTATCTGGGGAAGGATTTTTCTGTATGGGAGTTTCCCAGACAAATGAAATTACAGTTCTAGAAGAAGGCAAAACAAAAGAATAAAACAGAGGAGATGAGAAGGAACAAAGCAGAGTAACAACGTGGGAAGCAGTAGTGTTTTAGACAAATTTTAACTTCCCTTACCAATTGTTTCTGGAGTAAATTAGACTGACCTGTATCATCTTTCTAAGCCATCTATCACAGAGTCACTGGTACACGCACCAACAGTCATCAAGTCCTTAAGAGAGATTGTCCCTCCTTTGAGGTTCCTGCTATGGATGACTTATTTAGCCCACCAGTGTTACAATCTGAGCAATGCCATTCCCCTTCATCTTTACTTGACTCAGACATGCTAGTAAGACATACTGAAGTCAGGGTTTCCTTGGAAATAGTGAGCCTAGAGTTGACCTTCATTGTTCTCCCAATAACCAGGCGCTATTTGTTATCATTAATACCTTTCATTGAACAAAACCGCACTCGTTTTTCTCTTTGTTGAGGATCCCATTGGGGACAGGAGGACACAGGAATGAAATATTTCAAAAGATGCTCTTTTCTAAAGTTGCCCCCCTCGATTTTTTGCTGCTTATGGCTGCCTCTTTGATCCCCCACTTCTGTTGTACAAGGAATCCAACATTCCCTCAGAATACTTCAGGAAAGGTTTTCTTTTTTTAATTCTTTTTCTTCAATTCTATTTAAAAAACTATTTTTAAAATTTGCTTTTTAAAAATTTTAGTTCCAAATTTTCCCCCATCCTTATCCTCCCCCATATCTGAAAGGGTAAGCAATCTATATAGATGATGCATATGCAATTATGCAAAACAATTTCAGGAAAGGTTTTCCTCACCTATTCCTTGGCTGTAGATCTTCAACTGTTTATATCTACTTCCAACTCCAAGACTGACTAGTTCCAGAGTCTTTTATTCTCAAAATATTAGAATCTGACCAATTCTATTTCTCTGAAAGGATTACTGCTACTGAAGGAATAGACATATATGGATGAATATCACCAATCATTTTCTTAAAATACTCACATTTCTATTGCTCTGCAAGGGAGTTTTTTTTTTTTTGCTTTTGCTTTTATTAAGGAGTATTTCTTTCAAGAAAGAATACTTTTCCCTCGGTCAAAACATATTAGCAAATTAAAAGGAACACTCCATTATTACAACCCTAATCATTTTCCTGCTGGACTTACTCTCTCAAGGACTGTCTCCCATATAGTTCTTTCTTGAGTTCATACATTATTAAGCCCTCCCTCATATTACTTTGTTTTTATATTGTGTGAATCTTATATTTACATTAAAATGGGGGACATCAATTAAAGGGGAAACATTTCCTCTATCTCTTCCTTTGCACTCATACTGAGTTCATCTAGATTCAGGTCCTTGTCACCTCTCAGCTTTACTCTTTTGTCTCCTGGTCTTCAGATGATCTCCTCAACCCATCCATTCAATGTACACCACTGACCTTTATATTAATTTATAGTTTCATCTCTTCTCTTCTCTGAAGAATTAGGTCTCTACCTCCGTCTCAGGCCCCTCTACTACTAGGTGATTTTGACTCCTATTCTTTTCAGAATTTGATTCATTTCAGCAAGTATTATGTCCTAGGCACCAAATATTCAAGGACTATGGTACAGTGGGAAAAACACTGAAGTTGGAGTTAGAGGACTTACATTCAAAGTCTAGCTCTGCCATTTAATACTGGGTAAGTCATTTAACCTCTCTGGATCTCAGTTTCCTCATTTGTAAAAGAAAGCCATTGGAAAATGTCAATAAGTTATCAGAGTATGGTCCAAGGACACTCAGATATTCCTTTCAGGGAAATATTCCAAAATAGTTTCAGGGGGTCTTCAGCACTAAAGCTATTTTCATAATAATTATAAGACATCATGCTTTTAACATAATAAATATTCATAGCTATAACCCACATAAACAAAAGCTCTTGGAGAACGGTCCTAGATAATTTTCAGAGCATAATGAGTTTTGGAGGCCTAAAACATTGAGACCCACAGAAAAGATGGTGTCTAAGGTCCTTTCAAATTTTAAGTCTACAATCCTAACACAAAAGCACAAGTCCCCTATCTCAAAGAGCTTACATTCAATTGGGAGGAAACAACATGTATACACATAACAAAATGAAAAAACAAGGCTGCCAGCAACTAGGGGAAATCAAGGAAGTTATCATATAAGAAGTGATGCTTGAGCTTTGAAGAAAGCTAAGGGTTCCAAGACAGACAAAAAGGGAGTGCTTTCCAGGCAAATGGAAATCTGTGCAAAAATCATAAAAATGAGAGATGGAATGTTTTCTATCAGGAATACCAAAAGGAGCAGCAAGTTTTTTTTTTTTAAGGTTAGGTTATGCATATTTAATTCTTGAAAAAAATCAAAGATGGGTTCTTCACAATTGCTACTTTCTATTCTAGAGTTGTGCTCATATCTTTAATGATGGTTTGCAGGATTTTGCCAAGAATTGAAGATGGCAATGGAATAGCAGAGTGAAGAACCACAAGAAAATTTTGAGTTCTACAGATTTGATAGGATGGTTTCTGAAATCTCTATCTCTGAAATTGTGGGATTTTATAAGTGATGGGATGAGCTGGTTAATGTTTAACAACCAGCTCTATGAAAATAAAACTGTGTACTATATATATATATAGATGAATAGATATAGATAGATAAGTAGGTAAATATTGCCTCCACAAAGAAAATATCTATATCTATACAAAAATAGAAATAGATATTTTCTTTGTGAGGCAATAGGGGTCAAGTGACTTTCCCAGGGTCACACAGCTAGGTAGTATTAAGTAGCTGAAGTCAGATTTTAACTTAGGTCCTCCTGACTTCACGACTGGCACTCTATCCTTAGGGATTAAATGTATCATCTTTCCACATAGGAACTATAAAAGGAAATATAAAAGGAAAATGTAAAATGAAATATAAAATTCATATAAAATGAAATTGAAAGAATTAATTTCCCCATCACAGTTGCCTATATGCCATTCATTTCTTATTCTATAAATAACCCAATAAAGCCCTGGAACTTGTACAAAGCCCTAAACCAACGCTAAATTGCAAAGACTGGACCACTATAAAACTAAAATTCTCACAAGTGATGCTGTTAACATGCTCCACTTGATACAGCAATGGAAAAGATACAGGATTGGAAAAGAGCAGGGTTTTTGATTGTTTGTTTGTTTGTTTTGTTTGGTTTGGTTTGGTTTGGTTTTCCCAGCCCTGAGGAAGTGCATTGTCCAGAAATGTTCAAGTTACTGAACAATTGGACTCATTTGTCATGCTAGCTAGGATGGGATTAAGATGTTGCTAGCTAGCCTTCAACAATATGAATTATCAAACCAACATTATCAACAACCTGAGAATTACCAAAAAAGCTGGCTAGTTTTTGAAGAGGCAGACGAACTAGAGACCAAATTGCTAGCAGTCTCCATTGTGGAGAAAGCAGGGGAGTTGCAGAAGAGCTTCTCCTGTGGCTGAGTTGACTACAGCTCGTCCCTGACTGTATGGATCCCAAGGAAATATGGCAAGTCCTCAGAGATGGGAAGACCAGTTCACCTTCTTTGTCTCCTGACCTTCCTGGGAGGGGGAGGGGAGAAGAACTAGAATTGAACATAACAGATTAGTTTAAGATTGAAAAAGGAAAGCAAGGATTAATATTGTCATTTTCTTTATTTAACTTTAATGATTTACAAACCAGAAAATTTACAGTTCAAAATGCATGACAGCACAGTATACTATTTCTGTGCCTTTTATTCGATGTTTCAGGGGACTTTTGAGTGTCTGTGGCTTGGCTGGTGACCAGGAGATTTTCATAAGGAACAGTCATAAGGAACTCAATGCTTAAAATCTCAGAGCCTCTGGGGGATAGGCTTCTCGAAGGGAATTCCCCCTGAGGTAGACACCTGCACCGGGGAGGGGGGGGGGACCGGCTCTGCCAGGGGGACTGGTACCGAAGGGGGGACAGGCTCTGCGAGGGGGACTGGAACCGAGGGGAGGACCGGCTTTGCAAGGGGGACTGGTACCGAGGTGGGGACAGGCTCTGTGCAGAGGACCGGCTCCGAGCTAGACACCTGCACCAGCCAGGGGATCGGCTCTCGGAGCTGGACCCACTCTGAACTAGATACCGGCACCTGGGGGGGACCGGATCTGGGAGGGGGACTGGTACCGAGGGAGGGACCGGCTCTTCGAATGGGACCTGGACCGAGGCGGGGACTGGCTCTGCCCGGGGGACCAGCTCCAAGCTAGACACCTGCACCCCCCAGGGGATCTGCTCTGGAGCAGGACCCACTTTGAGCTAGACACCGGCACCTAGGGGGGGACCTACTCTTCGAGGGAGACTGGTATCGACGGGGGGACCGGCTCTGCCAGGGGGACTGGTACCGACGGGGGGACCGGCTCTGCCAGGGGGACTGGTACCGAGGGGGGGACAGGCTCTGCGAGGGGGACTGGTACCGAGGGGGGGACCGGTACCGAGGGGGAGACAGGCTCCGAGCGGGGGACTGGTACTGAATGGGGGATAGGCTCTGCAAGGGGGAAAGGTACCCAGGCGGGGACACGCTCTGCCCGGGGGACCGGCTCCGAGCTAGACACCTGCACCCCCCAGGGGATCGGCTCTCAGAGCAGGACCCACTTTGAGCTAGACACCGGCACCTAGGGGGGGACCTGCTCTTCGAGGGGGACTGGTACCGACGGGGGGACCGGCTCTGCCAGGAGGACTGGTACCAAGGGCGGGACAGGCTCTCCAAGGGGGACTGGTACCGAGGGAGGGACCGGTTCTGCCAGGGAGACTGGTACCGAGGCGGGGACCGGCTCTGCCAGGGGGACTGGTACCGAGAGTGTGACCAGCTCTGCGAGGGGGACTGGTACCGACGGGGGGACCGGCTCTGCGAGGGGGACTGGTACCGAAGGGGCGACAGACTCTGCAAGGGGGACTGGTGCCGAGGGGGTGACAAGCTCTGCGAGGGGGACTGGTACCGACAGGGGGAGGGGCTCTGCGAGGGGGACTGGTACAGAAGGGGTGACCGGGTCTTCGAGGGGGACTGGTACCGAGGGGGGGACCGGCTCTGCGAAGGGTACTGGTACCGAGAGGGGGATTGGCTCCAAGAGGGGAACCAACTCTCAGCTAGACACCGGCAGCGCGGGGGGCACCGGCTCTGTGAGGGGGACCGGTACCGAGGGGGGGACAGGCTCCACGAGGAGGACTGATACAGAGGGGGGGACAGGCTCCACGAGGAGGCCTGGTACAGAGGGGGGGACAGGCTCTGCGTGAGGGACCTGCTCCGAACTAGACACTTACACCCCCCAGGGGATCGGCTCCCCGAGCTGGACCCACTCTGAGCTAGACACCGGCACTGCGGGGGGGACCGGCTCTTCGAGGGGAACTGGTACCGAGAGGGGGACCGGCAATTCCAGGGGGAACGATTCCGAGCTAGACCCCGGCACCACCCGAGGAATCCGCTCCGAGCTGGACACAGGCTCCACTCTGGGGACCGGCTCGGCACCCGGGATCGGCGGCAGGAGTGCCTCGGGCTCCTGCTGGGAGAGCTTTCCCCACTGCGGGCCACCCTCCTCCTTTTGGGAGACGGGCTCTCGCTTCCCCTGCAGCGCCCTCTCGGGGAGCCCCAGTCCCGCCCTCTGCAAGTTGGCGAAAGACGATCCCCGGATGGATTCCTTTCCAGCCGGCCTGGGCGCGTGGCTTCTCCCTCACTGCAGTTCCCATCCTCCCCCTCTTCCCCCACAAAGCACATTCGAAGCTCCCGGGGCCCCGGGTCTTCCGGGCCGCGGCGCTTGTGGAGCGGGGGCAGCCTGATGTCACACAGCCGCTCTCCGTGCAGCAGCGCGTGGATAAACTCGTTGGCGGCGATCCATTCCAAGCATCCGCAGTGGTTCTGGTTCCTCAGTTTCCCACAGTCCCGGAGCAGAGGGCGCAGGTGCTCGCGGCAGTCCCGGGCCGTGCCCGTCAGCCTCAGGTAGAAGGCCCCCAACAGGCGGACGTAGCGGAAATCTTCATTCCTGATGAATTCCAGGACCACGGCTCTCTCGGGGCCTATCTGCAGCATCTTCAAGGTGAGGCAGAGGAAAGGGGTCGGCTGGAGGTTGGGGCCGTAGACGCCCCCCACAGCCCGCAGCTCCTTGGCTTTGTCCGCCAGCAGCTCGGCCGTGAGGCCCAAGCACTCCTCCCGCCAGTACCGGGACTCCTGGATGCGAGTCCGGATCATCTTCTCCACCAAGGACTGCGGGTCGGGGCGGCGGAAGTGGCGAGCGGCGTTCCCTGGGCGCTTGTCCATCTTGGGCTAATCGGTGCAACAGGAACTCTGCGGACAGGGAAGGATGGAGAGAAACTTTCTCCTTTGTCCTTTATCCTTTCTCCTGGAGCAGGAGCTGGATCCTGGCCTGAAGTCTCTCAGACTGGAAATGCCTTCCCAGAGAACCTCTTTATATACAGAGCTTGGAGATGCCCCAACCAATGAAAAAGCTTCACACTGGCCGAGTTGCCACCTGGAGTTAACACTTGCTTAGGTGTCAACCCGCCTTGCCTCAGTTGTTAACTCTGCTTTCTCCCACTGCCTCCCCAAACCGTACTTTACAAGCCAATGATCTTCTGAACAAGGGGACTTGTTTAGGTGAGTAGATGCTAAGAGTATTCCTAGGGCTCCACTTTCAAAAGTGGCTGTGTTGGATGCCCATCAGTGGGGACATGGCTGAATAAGTTGGGATGCATGAATGTTATGGAATACTGTTATTAGCTAAGAAATGATCAGCACAACGAATTCAGAGAGACCTGGAGAGAAATGAACTGGTACTAACCTTTCCCGCTTTCTTTTGTTTTGGAACACAGGTGGGTCAAGCCTTCCCTGACTGCTCAGAGAGGTGAGAACACCCAAGCAGACATTGTCTCTGCACTGAAGGCCTTACTTGAAACAGGGATACACAAATCCATCAGCATGGGAGGTATTCCACAAGCACATAGTAATATAGCACAGGCTAGCAGTAATGGAATGTACAATATAGATCAACAGGAGGAATTACTCATGTCCTAAATCCTAGAAGAAGGGTATATCAATAACAGTCACACATACACTTCCACATACAGCAGCCAAGAGATAGACCAACACCAATTGTCCATTACTTCCTGTGTCAGGGAAGCCAGTGATTCCTGTAAGTTTTGAAGTCCTCTAGTAGTCTCATTGAAAAGTTTTTGTTGTTCATTAACACATGTAGTCAGGGGTTGAACCATCTGATGTTTCTTGGATCTTTTCCTTTGTTTCAAGAGTCTTCTCCTTTCCTTTCAAGAGATAAGGTGAATATGGCTCATTGGCACCCACCTGATCCCTTCTCCATCTGGAGAGAGAAAAGCAAACCCTCTCCTCAAAGCAGTTAACCTATCTGGTCCCTTCCATTCACCACTGTCTGGATCTCTCCACATCACCTGGCAAATACCTAAAGAAAATGAGCAGATCCCACTGCACACTGCCCTTCCGATGGCTTATAACATCCTGCCAGAGCCAGTCATCTTTGTCAAAAATCAAGAAGTTAATAGTATAAAGAGCTAAATTTCAAAGTTCTCCAGGGTTACCTGTGGTTTCCCTTTTCTTTTGTTTTTGGAGGAACTTCTTAAGATTTCTGTTTCTCTTCTGTCCTTGGGATCAAGAGTATGCCAGTGGTGAATAAAATCTGATACTGTGCACAAAAGTGTGCAAAATGTTTAGAAATGTATGCAGGTGTATTGCCTGTTTTTATTGCTTGTGGCACTCCCACAATGGCAAATGCTTTATAAGGAATTCAGTGACAACTCCTCTGTTAGAGTGTCTCTTTTGCTTCTGATAGTGCCAAAGTCAATCCTGAAAAGATGTCTACCACAACACGGATAAAAGAGAGAACAGCAAAAGATTTATAATATGTTAAATCCATTTGCCATATTGGAGGATGCATAGGAGCTTGGAAAGGAAGGCTAGCTGTACAGGCTTTTACTCTGCTCCTAGCTTCCTCTCTTCTTATCCCAAATTGCAAACAATTTGAACAGCCTGATGATATTTAGAATGAGATTCTTGGGCTGCCTGAAATAAAGGAATATTGACCCACATGGTTACAAGGCTATCTGCCTCTGAATTTGCATTAAAAATAAAACCTAGAAGTCCACTATGAGAGTGGACATGCAAGATATAAATCTTAGCTGGTTGCTTTCTTACTTTGCTCTTGAATGTCCTTAAAAAGCTGATATATATTTGCAGCTACAAATTTTATTTGGGCTGTGGCAAATCCTTGCACCACAGCTACTGAATGGGCCAAATCAGATATTATATTTATATCTCCTGGATAATAAACAAAAACTAGAATAATAGCTACATTCTACAACTAAAATGGATTGTACATTCTGCTGAGTGGATTGAAAGGAGTTCTGACTACTGTCTTTATAGTTAAGTCATGAGATTATATAGCACAAATGTTATGTTTGGATGCATCTGAACTATAGTTGGTCCCTTAGAGGAATATTAGACACCATTACTTCAAAAATTCATTGCCAATTATGTAAGAGCCTGGTTATCTTTAAGAGAGAGCCTTGTGTAAAATTTGGAACTGTGGCCAATAAAATTTGCCTCTCTGGGATGGTTTCACAACATACATTAATTTGTGCATTAGTATAAAAGGTGTATATCTTATCAGGTCTTATCCCAGATAATTGTACTAATGGCTTAATAGCCTTTAATAATATTCTAGCCACAAGCACTGGGTAAGGAGTAAGGCTTTGTTCTGGTTCTCTTGGGAGGTTCACCTACTGTATCACCCTGTCTCCTTGATGAAGGATGGCTGTGGGTGCCTTTTTTGTAGCAAAAAAAAAAAAAAAACCCTGATATTTCTAAAAATTTTTGAGTAGCTCATTCTGCCACGTTGGATAAAGCTAGCTCAACTTCTCTCAAAGGCTCCTGAGCTTCTTTTGTAAGCTGGCATGATGAGTTTAACCACCCTCTCCCCTTAAATATCATATAATGCTTGTAATTGATAGGTAGTGAAGCCTAACATGAGATGCATCTATTGGATATTTCCTATCAATTTCTGAAAGTCATTTAAAGTGTTTACCTTTCTGTTGTTAAGGACAGTTTTTTTATTGTAAACACCTTAGAGTATGCTTCATATCCTAAATATTGAAAAGGAGCATGCCTTTGAATTTTTTCTGGAACTATATGCAATTTGTAGTTCCTTACTGTTTCTATGGTATTTTGTAAACATGCTTCTAACATGTTTACATGTATGACAAGGTCCTCAGCTGCATATCCCAATATATCACCCATGTAATGTAACAACATAAGTGTTGGAAATGCATTTCTTACTGGAGTAAAGGCAGCAGCCACAACTTTTGATTTCTCTTTCATGTTTACCTATTTTTCATTAAAGCTTTTTATTTTAAACCATGTGTATAGATAATTTTCCAACATTGACCATTACAAAACCTTGTGCTCTACATTTCCCACTCCTTTCCCTGCACCCCCTTCCTTAGATAGCAAGTAATTCAATATATATTAAATAGAGTAAAATATATGTTCAATCCAATAAATGCATGCATGTTTATAAAATCATCTTCCTGCACAAGAAAAACCAGATCAAAAAGGGAAAAAATGAGAAAGAAAACAAAATGTAAGCAAAAGACAACAAAAAGAGTGAAGATGCTATGTTGTGATCCACACTCAGTTTCCACTCTGAGTCCTCTCTGTAAGTATGGATAGCACTCTTTAGCACAACACTGTTGGAATTGGCCATAATCATCTCATTGTTGGAAAAAGTTACATTCCTTTGAATTGATTGTCATATAATCTTGCTGTTGCCCAGAACAATAATCTCCTGGTTCTACACATTTTACTCAGCATCAGTTCCTATAAGTCTCTCCAGGCCTCTCTGAAATCATCCTCTGATAATTTCTTACAGCACAATAATATTCTATAATATTTATATATCATAACTTATTTGGCCATTCTCCAATTGATGGGCATGCACTCTTCTTCCAGCTTCCAGTTTTTTGCCGCCACATAAAGGGCTGCCACAAGCATTTTGGCACATTTGGGTCCCTTTCCCTCCTTTGAGATCTCTTTGGGATAGAGGCCCAGTAGAAACACTGCTGGATCAAAAGGCATGTAGTTTGCTAACTTTTTGAGCCAAGTTGCAAATTGCTCTCCAGAATGATTGGATCCTTTCACACTCCACTTAAGGTTTACCTTGGTATGATTCTCTGAAGTCTTGTCTTTGCATGACAAATTTTCCATTTAGCTCTGCTTAACAGTCCTGTTTCATGGAAAGTCTACTTTCTTCTCAAAGATTACTCTGTTTTCCTACACATGTTACTTTTGGTTGGAATCAGAGTTCTTTTGCCTTCCAAAGTATCCTATTCCAATTTCTCTACTTGTTTAATGTGAAAACCACTAAATATTGTGTGATCCTGAGTTTCACTCCATGATATTTGATTTTTAAAATTTCTACCTGCTTGAATGTTCCCACTATGTGTACTTCAGGAATCAATTATTTTTCAGTGAGTATCAAGTTCACAACAGATTTTTTTATTGATTCCTCTACACATCGTAGGACAAATTGACATTAAAACAAGTCCAAAATTTCTCAACTGCTCTTCTTTTGAAAGAGAAGGGCATCTAGCAGAAAGTCCCCTTCAGTGCAGTTTTATGCAGGGTATTAGGATTGTGATCTAAATGCTTGCCTGTATAGTAAAATAATCCCACAGTAATAACACTTCTCTTTCATCTTCCATTGATCCTCATTAAAATGTCCTCCACCACATCTTGGCTTAACATATTCCTGTCCCTCAAGATCCTCATGTAAGTATGATTATCAGATATCCTACTTTTCTACCTTTCCATTTATTTGGTGCCTTTTGAATTATGTATACTTTTCCAAAACAATATTTACCAAATCAACCAAAACTAACTAAATATTATCTACCCCATGCTTTAAGGTTTTAAAAGGCTTTATAAATATCTTCTAATTTGCAACTCTGGGAAGGAGATGATATTAATATCCCCATATAATAGAGGAGGAAATGGATGCAGAGAGAAATTAAGTCTTTTACTCAGAGACACAGAGCTATTGAATAAATATCTGCAGTTAGATTTGAAAGAAATCCTTCCTGAATCCAACTTTGACATTCTACCCACTATATCTATATCAACTTTAGCTTTATTTTTCTAGTTACATACTTTGTGCACAGTTGTGACTTAATCATGATTGATGAATTATTATATCACCTAGTTTCAAATGTTCTTCTTTAAATTAACAGAAGAAACTTGGGAAAGTTTTTTTTTTCATTTCTGACTTCCTTTACCTGCCAAATGAGGTGTTAGGCTAGATGACCTCAAATGTTAGTTTAGGATTCCTCATTATTAATCTTCGTTTTCTCAGTGAGATAAGAGGGATTCTTTCCACAGTTACTTATTTTCCTATTTCTGTGTTACTGTAAAGATGTGGCTTTTCCATTTTAAAAATTAATTAAAATAAAAATATATGTATATATACATACTTACATGAATATATATGTGTGTGTGTATCTCAGTAGTATTTTTTTTAATCCGAGTTAATGAAAAAAGATAGCAAGAATAATCAAATGAAGCATTCAGGTGGGTCCCAGCAAGAGGCACAAAGAAGGAGATCAATGAGAGCCAGAGGAAAATACACATTCCTTTGGAATCTTTGCTATATGAAGTTGACACCATTGCAAGCTCTGCTTTTGTGGACTTGGAGACCTAAAATGAATAATGCATGCATAACTTTCATACTGGGGACAAGTGAAAACAATTCTTTCATTGGCAGATTCATTCCTTTTTTGGAACTTGTCCTTTTTTTTTTTTTTTTTTTTTTTGCTCAAGGACCCTGAGACTTGTAGCCACCTCAAAAGCAATCACTGGATTCCAAATTGTTCAACACCATCAGTCTACAACACTTGTTTGAAGATTATATTCAGAAAGAGTATAAAACATTTTTTTCTCATTTGAAATTGTGCCAAGCTTTTCTTTGGAGGCCTTTGTGTCATCATTCTCCCTCACAAGCACCAATCACTGATTGTTGTTTTTGAAATTAGCATTCTTCTCTTAAGTCACATAGGATATATTCTAAGGTTTGGAGATCATTGCTTTTGAGTTGCAGAAGGAAACATACAAGTCATCTCCGTACTATATATTAGGAAAAGACCCATACTTTCACAGACTGACAGGATCTTGTAGATCACCTAGATCAACTTGCTCATTTGCTAAATGAGGAAACCTGAAGTCCAAAAAAAAAAAAAAAAAAAAAGGAAATGATTTTCTCAAGCTTATAAGTCAATGACAAAGGCATAGTTCAAATGTATGTACTTAGAGTCCAAATTCATTGAGTTTTTTTAATGTTAATGAATCTATGCTATTTCATTATTTGAAATATGATAGGAAAAACAGTTTTATATTATTGGAATTTATAGCTGTATTTTGGTTCAGACATTGTAAGCTAAATCCAGTGGACATGTGGGTTTTATGGAATTCACACACACACACTGATTTCTGTTAGTTTAAAGGTTGGGTGGGGTAGGGATCTTTTGTCTTCAAAGGTGAAGGTTTCAAATAGCCCCCACTGCTCTGTGCTACTTCAGGTATCTGTTAGCCTGGAGTGAGGTTTAGTCCAATTTCCCTCTCCCCTGCCTATTTGGAGGTGGAGTGGGGGGAAGGGTGGCCACTTGGCATCCTTTCCTTCCCCCCTCCCTCTAAATTGTGTTCCAGCCATTTTCTATTAAGTTGTAGCCACCTGGTTCTTGACTAAAAGAGACAAACTGAGTTGTATAAATATAAGGTTATGGTAAATATCAGTTTAGGATTTATCTGAAACTTTGGTTAATGGGATTTTTTATTGGAGGTAAAGTTTCTTGGCTTTGTACTTAATATGTCCCTGCATTTTTTCCTCCTGTAACTGATTTGTATAATCAGAGCTATGGTCAATAATAAACTATTAATGCAATTCAATTATGTAATATCTTGTTATTTCCAATCTGGTTATATGTTATACTTGGTCATCTGTAATCATTATACCCTGAATACTTCAGCAAATAAGTATTTAGTCTGTTCATCAGTTCCTAGATATTGTGTCTGGATATTCAAGTTTTGTTTAGGTTTATAACTAATGAGAGGACAAATCTTGTAGCAGTCTTTATGGACCAGTCTTTCTATCTCACACTGTTCTGACTTGTCTTTGATAGACATGTTTTCATTTCTAGATTTGGTCAAATTATAGATATAGACTTGCTTCTGGGACCTAGATTGAGCTTTGATTGTCAGCAGGCCACATGACATCCATCCCCCTTCCTGAACTGAGAATCTCCACTCTTCTTCAGCAGAAAGCAGTTTTTGAGAAAACCACCTCCCCTGATCCTGATCTAATTTGGAATGATATGGGGGAGTGGGAAAGTGGTTGAATTATTAAAATTTTAACTGCATTACTGTTTTTAAGATTGATGATGGAAATTATTAAACTTATGTATTAATTGCTGTTATATTTCAGGGATTTGTAGTCTGCAACCTATATGTATAGAAATTTTGATTCACTCTTGGGAGTTACATGTGGAATGGTTACTTGATAATAACTTTGTGTAAGAAAAAAAGGGGAGGAAGACATAGAAAATTGGGGAAACTGGTGTATTTTCTTAGGCACTTCTGCCCCCTCCTTTATTAATTCAGATTTAATTGGAAGTCCTTTAAACAGTCCTTTACTCCTTGCTTAAATTTACTGGACTGATTTGCTGGCTATGCTTTAACTCTGAAATTTTTTCTTCTATTAAATTGTCCTGGCAGATTCAGTTTTGGGGATTATTTTTTAGAAACAACCAGATTGACATACATATGAGCTATATTTTATATATAGCTAGTTGCCCTTGGATATAATATATTTTAAAGGTTAGCCTGAATTACTAAAATTTTCTTCTTCACTTTTTTGAGCCCAATCAATAAACAAGACATTAAGCTCTAATTAATTTATAAGTTTTTCTAATTTCCATGGTGTAAAACCTACACTTAAAATTTAACAATGGCATCCTGTTAAGGTCACAGGTGGCCTTATGTGTCCATCCAGTAATAGGGAGGAACAAAAGAGCAGCAGCAATACCTTAGAAAATCTGGAAGTCTTGCCATCATCAACACCAATTTGTTCAATTTGGATTGATGTTTGCTCAGAAGGCAGGTTAAATCATTTCCCTGCACTACATCTAGGATAGCTTACTTCCATATGCAAATCCAGCACTAAGTCAGTGAATTGCCAGGTTATTATTGTTGCACATATAAAGCTCATTATTGTTTCTCTTGTATCTCAGATCATGTCAGATATCCCTACTTTTTTTTTTTTTAATTTGGTGGTGGTGTTGTTTAGCAGAAGCATAATCCATTTGGCTCCTGTCTTTATTTTAACTCTGTGTCTTTATTTCTGATATGTCTCTTGTAAACAACATATTGTTGAATTCTGATGACTAATCTATTGTGCAATCTGCTTCTGTTTTATGGGTGAGCTCATCCTATTTACCTTTACAGTTATGATTATTTACTGGGAGTTGCCTTCCATTCTATTTTCTTCAGTTTCTTTTCTTTCTTTTTATCCTTTCTCTTCTCAAAGTTTATTTAACTTCTAACTATTGCCTCTCTTAGGCTATCCTCCCTTTTCTTTTATCTCCTCCCATTTCCCCTTTGGTCAAGATACATTTTCATATACAAATCAATACACACACACACACACACACACACACACACACACACACAGTGGTTTCTTTAAACCAATTCCAATGAAAATGTCCAAGAATTGCCTGCCACTCCCACTCCCAAAGTTTCCCCTTTACTATAAAATCTTAGGCTTGTATACCTCATCCATATGAGCAAATTTCCATGATTACTGCTCTCCCTTCTTCCAATGCATTCCCCTTTCTCACTTTCATTTTGGGGGAGATCATTCCAAATAATAGGTTCAGAAGGCATGGGCCTTCTGTAAATAGTTCTTATGGATTAAATGTATCATCTTTCCACATAGGAACTATAAAATGAAATGTAAAAGGAAATATAAAAGGAATTATAAAATTCATATAAAATGAAATTGAAAGAATTAATCTTCCCATCACAGTTCCCTATATGCCATTCACTTCTAACTCTATAAATAACCCAATAAAGCCCTGGAGTTTGTCCAAAGCCCTAAATCAAGGATGAATTGTGGACTGGACCACTGAAAAGTTAAAATTCTCACAGGTGATGCTGTTAACGTGTTGCATTTGATACAGCAATGGATTGGAAAAGAACAGTTATTCCCCCCAGCCCTGAGGAAGGGCAATGTCCAGGAATGTTCAAATTACCATGCCAGCTAGGGTAAGGTTAAGATGTTGCTAGCTAGCCTTCACCAATATGAATTACCAAACCGACATTACCAAACCCACATGACCAACAACTTGAGAATTACCAAAAGAGCTGGCTAGTTTTTGAAGAAGCAGACGAAATAGAGACCAAATTGCTAGCAGTCTGCATTGTGGAGAGAGCAGGGGAGTTGCAGAAGAGCTTCTCCTGTGGCTGAGTTGACTACAGCACGTCTCTGACTGTATGGATCCCAAGGAAATATGGCAAGTCCTCAGAGATAAGAAGACCAGTTCACCTTCTTTGTCTCCTAACCTTCCTACAGGGAGGGGGGTGAGGAGCTGTGGCTGTAGGAGCTAGAATTGAACAGGAAACAGATTATTTTCAGATTGAAAAAAACGAAGACAAGGTTGAATATTGTCAATTCCTTTATTTAACTTTAATGCTTTCATACACCAGGAAATTTAGAATTCAAAGGGCATGACAGCACAGTCTACTATTTCTGTGACTTTCTTTGATGATTCAGGGGACTTTGAGTGTCTGTGGCTTGGCTGGTGGCCAGCAGATTTTGATAAGGAACTCAGTGGTTAAAATCTCTGAGCCTGGGATCTCTCCCAGGTATCTCCCAGGAATACCTCCAAACTAGACACCTGCATCACTAGGGGAACCATCTCAGAGCTAGACACAGACAGGGCGGAGAGGACAGGCTCTGTGCGGGGGACTGGTACTGGGGGGGGGGGAAAGGGGAAAGGCTCTGTGGGAGGGTCTGGTCCCGAGTGGGGGACCTGCTTCACTAGGGGGACCGACTCTGAGGTGGACACCAGCATCTAGAGGGCCATTGGCTCGAAGAGCGGGACCCACTCTGAGCTAGACAGCAGCACCAAGGGGGGGGACTGGCTCTGCGGGGGGATTTGTACCAAGGGGGGGACCGGCACCATAGGGGGGACCGGCCCTGAGAGGAGGACTGGTATTGAGGGGGGGACTGGCCCTGCGAGGTGGACGGGGATTGAGGGGGGGACAGGCTCTGCAAGGGAGACTGGTACCGAGGGGGGGACAGGTTTTGTGAAGGGGACTGGTACCGAGGGGGGGACCGACCCTGAGAGGGGGACCGGCATTGAGGAGGGTACCCGCTCTGAGAGGGGGACTGGTATTGAGGGGGGGACTGGCCCTGCGAGGGGGACCGGGATTGAGGGGAGGACAGACTCTGCAAGGGAGACTGGTACCAAGGGGGGGACAGGCTCTGTGAAGGGGACTGGTCCCGAGGGGGGGACAGGTTTTGTGAGGGGGACTGGTACCGAGGGGGGGGACAGGCTCTGCATGGGGAACTGGTACCAAGGGGGGGACAGGCTCTGCATGGGGAACTGGTAAGGAGGGGGGGACCGGCCCTGCTCGGGGGACTGGTCCCGAGGGGGGGACAGGCTCCACGAGGGGGACTGACTCTGAGCTAGACACCTGCATCTCGGGGGGGACCGGCTTTGGGAGGGGGACTGGTAGCGAGGGGGGGATCGGCTCCACAAGGGGGACCCACTTTGAGCTAGACACCAGCACCAAGGCGCGGAGCAGCTCTGCTCTGCGGACTGGTCCCGAGGGGGGGACCGGCTCCACATGGGGGACTGGTAAGGAGTGGGGGATCAGCTCTGGGAGTGGGATTGGTACCGAGGGGGGGACAGGCTCCAAGTGGGGGACCGACTCTGAGCTAGACACCAGCACCGAATGGGGGATTGGCTCTGGGAGGAGGACTGGTAGCGAGGGGGAGATCCGCTGCACGAGGGGGATCCACTTTGAGCTGGACACCAGCACAGAGTGGGGGACTGACTCTGAGGTAAACACCAGCACCAAGGGGGGCAGCGGCTCTGCCCTGGGGACTGGTCGCGAGGTGGGGACTGGCTCCAATTGGGGCACTGGTACTGAGGTGGGGAAAGGCTCTGCGAGCGGGACTGGTACCCAGCGGGGGATCGGCTTTGAGATAGATCCCAACACCACACGGGAGACCGACTTTGAGCTAGACACTGGCACCATGCAGGGAATCCGCTCCGAGCTGGACACCGGCTGCATGTTGGGGACCGGCTCGGCACCCGGAATCGGCGCCAGGAGTGCCTCGGGCTCCTGCTGGGAGAGCTTTCCCCACTGCGGGCCACCCTCCTCCTTTTGGGAGACGGGCTCTCGCTTCCCCTGCAGCGCCCTCTCGGGGAGCCCCAGTCCCGCCCTCTGCAAGTTGGCGAACGACGATCCCCGGATGGATTCCTTTCCAGCCGGCCTGGGCGCGTGGCTTCTCCCTCACTGCAGTTCCCATCCTCCCCCTCTTCCCCCAAGAAGCACATTCGAAGCTCCAGGGGCCCCGGGTCTTCTGGGCCGCGGCCCTTGTGGAGCGGGGGCAGCCTGATGTCACACAGCCGCTCTCCTTGCAGCAGCGCGTGGATAAACTCGTTGGCGCCGATCCATTCCAAGCATCCGCGGTGGTTCTGGTTCCACAGTTTCCCACAATCCTGGAGCAGAGGTCGCAGGTGCTCGTGGCAGTCCCGGGCCGTGCCCGTCAGCCTCCTAGCTCCCTCTCTTCTTATCCCAAATTGCAAACAATTTGAACAGCCTGATGATATTTAGAATGAGATTCTTGGGCTGCCTGAAATAAAGGAATATTGACCCACATGGTTTCAAGGCTATCTGCCTCTGAATTTCCATTAAAAATAAGACCTAGAAGTCCCGTATGAGAGTGGACATGCAAGATATAAATCTTAGCTGGTTGCTTTCTTACTTTGCTCTTGAAGTTCCTTAAAAAGCTGATATATATTAGCAGCTACAAATTTTATTTGGGCTGTGGCAAATCCTTGCACCACAGCTACTGAATGGGCCAAATCAGATATTATATTTATAGCTCCTGGATAATAAACAAAAACTAGAATGATAGCTACTTTCTACAACTAAAATGGATTGTACATTCTGCTGAGTGGATTGAAAGGAGTTCTGACTACTCTCTTTATAGTTAAGTCATGAGATTATACAGCACAAATGTTATGTTTGGATGCATCTGAACTATAGTTGGTCCCTTAGAGGAATATTAGACACCATTACTTCAAAAATTCATTGCCAATTATGTAAGAGCCTGGTTATCTTTAATGGAGACCCCTTTGTAAAATTTGGAACTGTGGCCAATAAAATTTGCCTCTCTGGGATGGTTTCACAACATACATTAATTTGTGCATTGGTATAAAAGGTGTATATCTTATCAGGTCTTATCCCAGATAATTGTACTAATGGCTTAATAGCCTTTAATAATATTCTAGCCACAAGCACTGGGAAAGGAGTAAGGCTTTGTTCTGGTTCTCTTGGGAGGTTCACCTACTGTATCACCCTGTCTCCTTTATTTAGGACGGCTGTGGGTGCCTTTTTTGTAGCAAAAAACCCCTGATATTTCTAAAAATTTTTGAGTACCACATTCAACCACGTTGGATAAAGCTGGCTCAACTTCTCTCAAAGCCTCTTGAGCTTCTTTTGTAAGCTGGCATGATGAGTTTAACCACCCTCTCCCCTTAAATATCATATAATGCTTGTAATTGATAGGTAGTGAAGCCTAACATGAGATGCATCTATTGGATATCTCCTATCAATTTCTGAAAGTCATTTAAGGTATTTACCTTTCTGTTGTTAAGGACAGTTTTTGTATTGTAAACACCTTAGAGAATGCTTCATATCCTAAATATTGAAAAGGAGCATGCCTTTGAATTTTTTCTGGAACTATATGCAATTTGTAGTTCCTTACTGTTTCTATGGTATTTTGTAAACATGCTTCTAACATGTTTACATGTATAACAAGGTCCTCAGCTGCATATCCCAATATATCACCCATGTAATGTAACAACATAAGTGTTGGAAATGCATTTCTTACTGGAGTAAAGGCAGCAGCCACAACTTTTGATTTCTCTTTCATGTTTACCTATTTTTCATTAAAGCTTTTTATTTTAAACCATATGTATAGATAATTTTCACGCTGGGAGGGGCTCTGGGATTAGAGAAGCCACTGAGATAAAGGAATCTGGCACAGGCTGTTAGCTCTTCTCTGCTTATAATATAGCAGTTCAGAAGAGAAATCTAAACTACTTAAAAATTCAGATAGATTAGATCTTCCCTGATCCTGGGGGTGACTCAGCAGATCTTGGCACTGGGGGGTGTGACCCCTAGCTCCCACCTGAGAATAGTTAAGAGATTGAGAAGTGGGCAGATACGGCTCAAGGCAACAGACACTGCCTAGCTCAGCTGGAGGGTGTGGAACTCAGCTCTGGAAGTCCCAGAAAAGCAGAACCTTTGAACTAGGGACCATGGTTTCTGGCAGACACTTCCAGTTTGAGCGCAGGGGCTTTTCACTTCACCTGCTGCAGACATCCATGCCCCACTGGGACGCATAGGCTGGGCTTTGTGCCGTCCTTACTGTTCAATCTCAAATCTCAGGGAAGCCTATAGAATGCAACGTCCTCAAGGCACAGCAGTGCTAGTCACCTCTGAGGCACTTCCAGGGAGGGGGTGGGGAACTCTCTCCCAGAGCTCTCTCTTAGCTCAGGCACAGGAGCCTCTGCATCCATCCAGTCTGGGAGGAAGCTGGTAAATAAATAAATAAATAATTTCGTACCCCAGGGACAGACCCCAAAAGATTTTTCAAGTATGAGCAAAAAGCCCAGAAAAACTATAGAATCCTTCTACACAGAGAAAGAGCGGGTATCCAACCCCAAGGAAGTTAACAGCAGAGAGTCAGCAGATAACAAGCTAAAGGGGAATGATGCCTGCCCCCATCACATAACTCTCTCCTAGAAGAGACTATTAAAAAGCTAAGAGAGGTTCAAGAAAAATGGGGAAAGGAAAGGGAAGCTATGATAGAGAATAACAACGTCCTGAAATTGGAGTTGGAAAAAATAAAGAATTCACAAGAGATGCAGGGAAACAAAATTTGTGAATTAGAAAAGGTTAAAAAATCACAGGAAAGTAGGATTTCTGAATTGGAAAAGATAAAAAAGTCTCAAGAAAATAGAATTTCTGAATTGGAAAAAGAAAATAATTCTCAAAAAAAATTAGGGAAATGGAAAAAATTCAATAGAGCAAAAGAATTCATTTAAAAACGAAATTGGGCATTTACAAAAAGAACTAAAAACTGTGAAAGAAGAAAATAACTCCTTAAAAGTCAGGATGGAACAAATAGAAATGAATGATTCACAGAGGACCCAAGAATCAGTCAAACAAAACAAACAAAAAAAAAAAATGAGAAGCTGGAGAACAACGTCAAATACTTACTGGGAAAATCTATAGACCTGGAAAATAGATCCAGGAGAAATAATCTGTGGATCATTAGACTTCCCGAAAACTATGACCAAAAAAAGAGCCTGGATTCTATTTTACAGGAAATTATCAAAGAGAACTGTCCAGAGATAATAGAAACAGAAGGGAAAGTAGATGTGGAAAGAATTCCTAAAAAAAGAACACCACGGAATATTGTGGCTAAGCTGCAGAATTACCACACAGAGGAGAAAATCTTGCAAGCAGCTAGAAAAAAACAATTTAAATACCAAGGTGCCACAATAAGGGTCACTCAAGATCTGGCTGCCTCCACTTTAAAAGATAGAAGGGCCTAGAACCTGATATTCTGTAAGGCAAAAGATCAAGGACTGCAACCAAGAATGAACTACCCAGCTAAGTTTAGCATCTTTTTCCATGGAAGAAGATGGTCATTCAATGAAATAGAGGAATTCTGTATGTTTCTAAGAAAAAAACCAGACTTAAACAAAGATTTGATCTACATCCACAAGACTGAAGAGAAACAGAAAAAGGTACACAGAACCCTTGAGAACTGTAACTCTGTTGTGGGTATATAAAAAGTACTCATGGATAATTTGATTTTACTGATATAAAAGAAAAAAGGGGGGTGTAGTGAAGGGAAAGAGGTTGTTTCAGAAAAAGGGGAAGGAATGATAAAAAGAGGGAAACAACATCCCAGGAAAAGGCATAGAAAATACACCGTATCTGAGGGAATTTAGTGAGGGGGAGAATCATTGTGTGAATCTTACTCTCATCAGAAGAGGCTCAAAGAGTAAATAATTGACATATTTGTTTGTCAGAGAATTTTCTCTCACCTCATTAAAAGGGGGGAGAGGAAAAGGGAAAAGGAAAAGGAGAATAAGGGAAGGGACGTGGAGGGAGGAGGGAGGGATACTAAAAAAAAAGGGAGGGTTGTGTGTCACAACGGGGATCTGTAAATTAAATATCGGGGAGGGGGATCAGGGGGGTCAAGGGAAAAAGCATAATCTGGGGATAATATGATGGCAGGAAATACAGAATTAGTAATTTTAACTGTAAATGTGAATGGGATGAACGCTCCCATCAAACATAGACGGATAGCAGATTGGATCAAAAATCAGAATCCTACAATATCTGCAGGAAACACACTTAAAGCAGGGAGATACATACAGAGTAAAGGTAAAAGGTTGGAACAGAGCCTATTATGCTTCAGGCAAAGCCAAAAAAGCAGGGGTAGCTATCCTTATCTCAGATCAAGCAAAAGCAGAAGTTGATCTAGTTAAAAAAGATAAGGAAGGAAACTATATCCTGCTGAAAGGTAGCATAAATAATGAAGACATATCAATACTAAACATATATGCACCAAGTGGTATAGCATCTAACTTTCTAAAGGAAAAGTTAAGAGAATTAAAAGCAGAAATAGACAGTAAAACTATAATAGTGGGAGATCTCAACCTTGCACTCTCAGATTTAGACAAATCAAACCACAAAACAAATAAGAAAGAAATTTAAAAAGTAAATTGAACATTAGAAAAACTAGGTATGATAGACCTATGGAGAAAACTGAATGGCAATAGAAAGGAATATACTTTCTTCTCAGCAGTTCATGGATCCTATACAAAAATAGACCATATATTAGGACATAAAGATCTCAAAATTAAATGTAGGAAAGCAGAAATAATAAATGCCTTCTTCTCAGATCACAATGCAATAAAAGCTACATTCAGTAAAAAGTTAGGGGTAAATAGACCAAAAAGTAATTGGAAAATGAACAATCTCATCTTAAAGAATGACTGGGTGAAACAGCAAATTATAGAAACAATTAATAATTTCACCCAAGATAATGACAATGTTGAGACATCATACCAAAATCTGTGGGATGCAGCTAAAGCAGTAATAAGGGGAAATTTTATATCTTTAGAGGCTTATTTGAAGAAAATAGAGAAAGAGAAAATTAACGAATTGGGCTTGGAACTTAAAAAGCTAGAAAAAGACCAAATTAAAAACCCCCAACCAAAAATTAAACTTGAAATACAAAAATTAAAAGGAGAAATCAATAATATTGAAAGTAAAAAAAAAAACTATTGAATTAATAAATAAAACCAAGAGTTGGTTTTATGAAAAAGCCAATAAAATAGATAAACCTTTGGTAAATTTGATCAGAAAAAAGAAAGAGGAAAATCAAATTCTTAGTCTTACAAATGAAAAGGGGTTTCTTTCCACCAATGAAGAGGAAATTAGAGAAATAGTAAGGAGTTATTTTGCCCAACTTTATGCCAATAAATTTGACAACTTAATTGAAATGGATGACTACCTCCAAAAATATAGGCTCCCTAGATTAACAGAGGAGATAAATTGCTTAAATAGTCCCATTTCAGAAAAAGAAATAGAACAAGCTATTAATCAACTCCCCAGGAAAAAATCCCCAGGACCAGATGGATTCACATGTGAATTCTACCAAACATTTAAAGAACAATTAGCCCCAATGTTATATAAATTATTTGAAAAAATAGGGGATGAAGGAGTCCTACCAAACTCCTTTTATGACACAGTCATGATACTGATACCTAAACCAGGTCGATCGAAAACTGAGAAAGAAAATTATAGACCAATTTCCTTAATGAATATTGATGCTAAAATCTTAAATAAGATATTAGCAAAAAGACTTCAGAAAATCATCTCCAGGATAATACACTATGATCAAGTAGGATTTATTCCAGGAATGCAGGGCTGGTTTAATATTAGGAAAACTCTTAATATAATTGACCATATTAATAATCAAATTAATAAGAACCATATGATCATCTCAATAGATGCAGAAAAAGCATTTGACAAAATCCAACATCCATTCCTACTAAAAACTCTTGAGAGTATAGGAATAAATGGATTATACCTTAGAATAATCAGGAGCATATATTTAAGACCATCAGTAAGCATAATATGCAATTGAAATAAACTGCAACCTTTCCCAGTAAGATCAGGAGTGAAACAAGGTTGCCCACTATCACCATTACTGTTCAGTATAGTACTAGAAAAGCTAGCCTCGGCAATAGGAGCCGAGAAAGAGATTCAAGGAATTAGAGTAGGAAATGAGGAAATCCAACTATCACTTTTTGCAGATGACATGATGGTATACTTAGAGAACCCCAAAGACTCTGATAAAAAGCTATTAGAAATTATTCAAAATTTCAGCAAAGTGGCAGGATACAAAATAAATCCACATAAATCCTCAGCATTTTTATATCTCACTAACAAAATGCAACAGCAAGAGATACAAAGAGAAATTCCATTCCAAACAAATGTTGAGAGTATAAAGTATTTGGGAATCCATCTACCAAAGAATAGTCAGGATTTAGATGAGAAAAATTACAAAACACTTGCCACAAAAATAAAGTCAGATTTAAATAAATGGAAAGACATTCAGTGCTCGTGGATAGGCCGAGCGAATATAATAAAGATGACAATACTCCCCAAACTAATCTATTTATTTAGTGCTATACCAATCAGACTCCCAAGAAACTATTTCAATGACCTAGAAAAAATAGCAACAAAATTCATATGGAAGAATAAAAGGTCAAGAATTGCAAGGGAACTAATGAAAAAAAAAAAACTCAGAGGAAGGTGGTTTAAGTGTACCTGATCTAAAGCTATATTATATAGCAGCAGTCACCAAAACCATTTGGTATTGGCTAAGAAATAGACCGGTAGATCAGTAGAACAGATTAGATACAAAGGACAAAAAGGAAACATCTATAGCACATCTAATCTTTGACAAACCCAAAGATACCAACATTAGGGATAAAAATTCATTATTGGAAAAAAACTGTTGGGAAAACGGGAAATTAATATGGCAGAAATTAGATATGGATCCACACTTAACACCATATACCAAGATAAGATCAAAATGGATCCATGATTTAGGCATAAAGAGTGAGATAATAAATAGATTAGAGGAAAAGAGGATAGTCTACCTCTCAGACTTGTGGAGGAGGAAGGAATTTATGACCAGAGGAGAACTAGAGATCATTATTGATCACAAAATAGAAGATTTTGATTACATCAAACTAAAAAGTTACTGTACAAACAATACTAATGCAAACAAGATTAGAAGGGAAGTAACAAATTGGGAAAATATTTTTAAAAGCAAAGGTTCTGACAAAGGTCTCATTTCCAAAATATATAGAGAACTGCCCCTAATTTATAAGAAACCGAACCATTCTCCAATTGATAAATGGTCAAAGGATATGAACAGACAATTTTCAGATGAAGAAATTGAAACTATATCCACTCATATGAAAGAGTGTTCCAAATCACTACTGATCAGAGAAATGCAAATTAAGACCACTCTGAGATACCACTACACACCTGTCAGATTGGCTAAGATGACAGGAACAAATAATGATGAATGTTGGAGGGGATGTGGGAAAACTGGAACAATGATACATTGTTGGTGGAGTTGTGAAAGAATCCAGCCATTCTGGAGAGCAATTTGGAACTATGCCCAAAAAGTTATCAAACTGTGCATACCCTTTGACCCAGCAGTACTACTACTGGGTTTATATCCCAAAGAAATACTAAAGAGCGGAAAGAGACCTATATGTGCCAAAATGTTTGTGGCAGCTCTTTTTGTTGTAGCTAGAAACTGGAAGATGAATGGATGTCCATCAGTTGGAGAATGGTTGGGTAAATTATGGTATATGAAGATTATGGAATATTATTGCTCTGTAAGAAATGACCAGCAGGAGGAATACAGAGAGGCCTGGAGAGACTTACATCAACTGATGCCGAGTGAAATGAGCAGAACCAGAAGATCACTGTACACTTCAACAACAATAATGTATGAGGATGTATTCTGATGGAAGCGGAAATCTTCAACATAAAGAAGAGCCAACTCACTTCCAGTTGATCAATGATGGACAGAGGTAGCTACACCCAGAGAAGAAACACTGAGAATGAATGTAAATTGTTAGCACTAATATCTGTCTGCCCAGGTTACATGTACCTTCGTAATCTAATGCTTATTGTGCAACAAGAAAATGGTATTTACACACATGTATTGTATCTAGGTTATATTGTAACACATGTAAAATGTATGGGATTGCCTGTCATCGGAGGGAGGGAGTGGAGGGAGGGGGGGATAATTTGGAAAAATGAATACAAGGGATAATATTATAAAAAATATAATAAAAAAAGAATAATGCCTGTATAGTAAAGTAATCCCACAGTAATAACACTTCTCTTTCATCTTCCATTGATCCTCATTAAAATTTCCTCCACCACATCTTGGCTTAACATTTTCCTGTCCCTCAAGATTCTCATGTAAGTATGATTGTCAGATATCCTACTTTTCTACCTTTCCATTTATTTGGTGCCCTTTGAATTATGTATACTTTTCCAAAACAATATTTACCAAATCAACCAAAACTAACTAAATATTATCTACCCCATGCTTTAAGGTTTTAAAAGCCTTTATAAATATCTTTTAATTTGCAACTCTGGGAAGGAGATGATATTAATATCCCCATATAATAGAGGAGGAAATGGATGCAGACAGAAATTGTCTTTTACTCAGAGACACAGAGCTATTGAATAAATATCTGCAGTTAGATTTGAAAGAAATCCTTCCTGAATCCAACTTCGACCTTCTACCCACTATATATCAACTTTAGCTTTATTTTTCTAGTTACATACTTTGTGCACAGTTGTGACTTAATCATGATTGATGAATTATTATATCACCTAGTTTCAAATGTTCTTCTTTAAATTAACAGAAGAAATTTGGGAAAGTTTTTTTTTTTCATTTCTGACTTCCTTTACCTGCCAAATGAGGTATTAGGCTAGATGACCTCAAATGTTCCATCCAGCTCCAACCTTGTATTAGTTTAGGATTCCTCATTATTAATCTTCGTTTTCTCAGTGAGATAAGAGGGATTCTTTCCACAGTTACTTATTTTCCTATTTCTGTATTACTGTAAAGATGTGGCTTTTCCATTTTAAAAATTAAGTAAAATAAAAATATATGTATATATACATACTTACATGCATATATATGTGTGTCTGTGTGTATCTCAGTAGTATTTTTTTAATCTGAGTTAATGAAAAAAGATAGCAAGAATAATCAAATGAAGCATTCAGGTGGGTCCCAGCAAGAGGCACAAAGAAGGATACCAATGAGAGCCTGAGGAAAATACACATTCCTTTGGAATCTTTGCTATATGAAGTTGACCCCATTGCAAGCTCTGCTTTTGTGGACTTGGAGACCTAAAATGAATAATGCATGCATAACTTTCATACTGGGGACAAGTGAAAACAATTCTTTCATTGGCAGATTCATTCCTTTTTTGGAACTTGTCCTTTTTTTTTTTTTTTTTTTTTGCTCAAGGACCCTGAGACTTGTAGCCACCTCTTGTAGCCACTGGATTCCAAATTGTTCAACACCATCAGTCTACAACACTTGTTTGAAGATTATCTTCAGAAAGAGTATAAAACATTTTTTTCTCATCTGAACTTGTGCCAAGCTTTTCTTTGGAGGCCTTTGTGTCATCATTCTCCTTCACAAGCACCAATTATTGATTGTTGTTTTTGAAATTAGCATTCTTCTCTTAAGTCACATAGGATATATTCTAAGGTTTTGAGATCATTGCTTTTGAGTTGCAGAAGGAACCATACAAGTCATCTCCATACTATATATTAGGAAAAGACCCATACTTTCACAGACTAACAGGATCTTGGAGATCACCTAGATCAACTTGCTCATTTGCTAAATGAAGAAAACTGAAGTCCAAAAAAAAAAAAAAAAAAAAAAAAGGAAATGATTTCCTCAAGCTTATAAATAACCAAGTTATAGTTCAAATGTATGTACTTCAAGTCCAAATGCATTGCATTTTTTGATGTTAATGAGTTTGTGCTATTTCATTATTTGAAATATGATAGAAAAAACAGTTTTATATTATTGGAATTTAAAGCTGTATTTTGGTTCAGACTTTGTTACCTATATTACGACATTGTAAGTTAAATCCAGTGGACACATGGGTTTTATGGACTTCACACACACACACACACACACTGATTTCTGTTAGTTTAAAGGTTGGGTGGGGTAGGGATCTTTTGTCTTCAAAGGTGAAGATTTCAAATAGCCCCCACTGCCCTGTGCTACTTCGGATATGCAGCATGTAGTTAGCTTGGAGTGAAGTTTAGTCAGATTTCCCTCTCTCCTGTCTCTTTGGAGGTGGAGTGGGGGGAAGGGTGGCCACTTGGCATCCTTTCCTTCCCCCCTCCCTCTAAATTGTGTACCAGCCATTTTCTATTAAGTGGTAGCCACCTGGTTCTTGACTAAAAGAGCCAAACTGAATTGTATAAATTTAAGGTTATGGTAGGTATCAGTTTAGGATTTATCTAAAACTTTGGTTAATGGGATTTATTATTGGAGGTAAAATTTCTTGGCTTTGTACTTAATATGTCCATGCATTTTTTTCCTCCTGTAACTGATTTGTATAATCAGAGCAATGGTCAACAAGAAACTGTTAATGCAATTCAATTATGTAATATCTTGTTATTTCCAATCTGGTTATATATTATACTTGGTCATCTGTAATCATTATACCCTGAATACTTGAGCAAATAAGTATTTAGTCTGTTCATCAGTACCTAGATATTGTGTCTGGATATTCAAGGTTTTTTTAACCTTATAACTAATGAGAGGACACATCTTGTAGCAGTCTTTATGGACCAGTCTTTCTATCTCACACTGTTCTGACTTGTCTTTGATAGATTTGTTTTTGTTTCCAAATTTGGTCAAATTATAGACATAGACTTGCTTCTGGGACCTAGATTGAGCTTTGATTGTCAGCAGGCCACATTGCACCCATCCCCCTTCCTGAACTGAGAATCTCCACTCTTCTTCAACAGAAAGCACTTTTTGAGAAAACCATCTCCCCTGATCCTGATGTAATTTGGAATGATATGGGGGAGAGGGAAAGTGGTTGAATTATTACAATTTTAACTGCATTACTGTTTTTAAGATTGATGATGGAAATTATTAAACTTATGTAATTATTGCTGTTATGTTTGAGGGATTTGTAGTCTATAATGTATATGGATAGGAATTTTGATTCACTCTTGGGAGTTACATGTGGAATGGTTACTTGATAATTACTTTGTGTAAGAAAAAAAGGGGAGGAAGAAATAGAAAATTGGGGAAACTGGTGTATTTTCTTAGGCACTTCTGCCCCCTCCTTTATTAGTTGAGATTTAATTGGAAGTCCTTTAAACAGTCCTTTACTCCTTGCTTAAATTTACTGGACTGTTTTGCTGGCTATGCTTTAACTCTGAAGTCCTTTCTTCTACTGAATTGTGCTGGCAGACTCAGTTTCGGAGATTATTTTTTAGAAACAACCAGATTGACATATGTATAAGCTATATTTTATATATACCTAGTTGCCCTTGGATACAATATATTTTAAAGGTTAACCAGAATTAGTAAAATTTTCTTCTTCCCTTTTTTGAGCCCAATCAATAAACAAGACATTAAGCTCTAATTAATTTATAAGTTTTTCCAATTTCCATGGTGTAAAACCTACACTTAAAATTTAACAATGGTATCCTGGTAAGGTCACAGGTGGCCTTATGTGTCCATCCAGTAATAGGGAGGAACAAAAGAGCAGCAGCAATACCTTAGAAAAGCTGGAAGTCTTGCCATCATCAACAGCCCAATTTGTTCAATTTGGATTGATGTTTGCTAAGAAGGCAGGTTACAGCATGTCCTTGAACTACATCTGGGATAGCTTGCTTGCATATGAAAATCCAGCATTAAGTCAGTGTATTGCTAGGTTATTATTGTTGCACATATAAAGCTCATTTTTGTTTCTCTTGTATCTCAGATCATGTCAGATATCCCTACTTTTTTTTAATTTTTGGTCGTGGTGTTGTTTAGCAGAAGCATATTAGATTTCGCTCCTGTTCTTTATTTTAACTCTGTGTCTTTATTTCTGATATGTCTCTTGTAAACAACATATTGTTGTATTCTGATGACTAATCTATTGTGCTATCTGCTTCTGTTTTATGGGTGAGCTCATCCTATTTACCTTTACATTTATGTTGATTAACTGGGCATTGCCTTCCATTCTATTCTTCAGTTTCTTTTCTTTCTTTTTATCCTTTCTCTTCCAAAGTTTATTTAAATTCTAACCATTGCCTCTCTTAGGCTATCCTCCCTTTTCTTTTATCTCCTCCCATTTCCCCCTTGGTCAAGATACATTTTCATATACAAATGAATACACACACACACACACACACACACACACACACACACACACACACACAGTGGTTTCTTTAAACCAATTCCAATGAAAATGTCCAAGAATTGTCTGCCACTCCCACTCCCAAATTATCCCCTTTACTATAAAATCTTAGCCTTGCTAATATGAGAAATATTTCCATGATTACTGCTCTCCCTTCTTCCAATGCATCCCCCTTTCTCACTTTCATTTTGGGGGAGATCATTCCAAAATAATAGGTTCAGAAGGCATGGGCCTTCTGTAAATAGTTCTTATGGATTAAATGTATCATCTTTCCACATAGGAACTATTAAATGAAATGTAAAAGGAAATATAAAAGGAAGTACAAAATTCATATAAAATGAAATTGAAAGAATTAATCTTCCCATCACAGTTGCCTATATGCCATTGTCTTAATACTCCATAAATAATCCAATAAAGCCCTGGAGTTTGTCCAGAGCCCTAAATCAAGGCTGAACTGCAGACTGGACCACTGAAAAGTTAAAATTCTCACAGATGATGCTGTTAACGTGTTGCACTTGATACAGCAATGGATTGGAAAAGAACAGTTATTCCCCCCAGCCCTGAGGAAGGGCAAGGTCCAGGACTGTTCAAATTACTGAAGAATTAAGATGTTGCTAGCTAGCCTTCACCAATATGAATTACCAAACCCACATGACCAACAACTTGAGAATTACCAAAAGAGCTCGCTAGTTTTTGAAGAAGCAGACGAACTAGAGACCAAATTGCTAGCAGTCTGCATTGTGGAGAGAGCAGGGGAGATGCAGAAGAGCTTCTCCTGTGGCTGAGTTGACTACAGCACGTCTCTGACTGTATGGATCCCAAGGAAATATGGCAAGTCCTCAGAGATGGGAAGACCAGTTCACCTTCTTTGTCTCCTAACCTTCCTACAGGGAAGGGGGTGAGGAGCTGTGGCTATAGGAGCTAGAGTTGAACAGGAAACAGATTATTTTCAGATTGAAAAAAACGAAGACAAGGTTTAATATTGTCAATTTCTTTATTTAACTTTAATGCTTTCATACACCAGGAAATTTAGAATTCAAAGGGCATGACAGCACAGTCTACTATTTCTGTGACTTTCTTTGATGATTCAGGGGACTTTGAGTGTCTGTGGCTTGGCTGGTGGCCAGCAGATTTTGATAAGGAACTCAGTGGTTAAAATCTCTGAGCCTGGGATCTCTCCCAGGTATCTCCCAGGACTACCTCCAAACTAGACACCTGCATCACTAGGGGAACCAGCTCAGAGCTAGACACAGACAGGGCGGAGGGGACAGGCTCTGTGCGGGGGACTGGTACTGGGGGGGGGGGAAAGGGGAAAGGCTCTGTGGGAGGGTCTGGTACCGAGTGGGGGACCGGCTTCACGAGGGGAACCGACTCTGAGGTGGACACCAGCATCTAGAGGGCCATTGGCTCGAAGAGCGGGACCCACTCTGAGCTAGACAGCAGCACCAAGGGGGGGGACTGGCTCTGCGGGGGGGATTTGTACCAAGGGGGGGACCGGCACCATAGGGGGGACCGGCCCTGAGAGGAGGACTGGTATTGAGGGGGGCACTGGCCCTGCAAGGGGGACGGGGATTGAGGGGGGGACAGGCTCTGCAAGGGAGACTGGTACCGAGGGGGGGACAGGTTTTGTGAAGGGGACTGGTACCGAGGGGGGGACCGACCCTGAGAGGGAGACTGGTATTGAGGGGGGGACTGGCCCTGCGAGGGGGACCGGGATTGAGGGGAGGACAGACTCTGCAAGGGAGACTGGTACCAAGGGGGGGACAGGCTCTGTGAAGGGGACTGGTCCCGAGGGGGGGACAGGTTTTGTGAGGGGGACTGGTACCGAGGGGGGGAGAGGCTCTGCATGGGGAACTGGTAAGGAGGGGGGGACCGGCCCTGCTCGGGGGACTGGTCCCGAGGGGGGGACAGGCTCCACGAGGGGGACTGACTCTGAGCTAGACACCTGCATCTCGGGGGGGACCGGCTTTGGGAGGGGGACTGGTAGCGAGGGGGGGATCGGCTCCACAAGGGGGACCCACTTTGAGCTAGACACCAGCACCAAGGCGCGGAGCAGCTCTGCTCTGCGGACTGGTCCCGAGGGGGGGACCGGCTCCACATGGGGGACTGGTAAGGAGTGGGGGATCGGCTCTGGGAGTGGGATTGGTACCGAGGGGGGGACAGGCTCCAAGAGGGGGACCGACTCTGAGCTAGACACCAGCACCGACGGGGGGATTGGCTCTGGGAGGAGGACTGGTAGCGAGGGGGAGATCCGCTGCACGAGGGGGATACACTTTGAGCTGGACACCAGCACAGAGTGGGGGACTGACTCTGAGGTAAACACCAGCACCAAGGGGGGCAGCGGCTCTGCCCTGGGGACTGGTCGCGAGGTGGGGACTGGCTCCAATTGGGGCACTGGTACTGAGGTGGGGAAAGGCTCTGCGAGCGGGACTGGTACCCAGCGGGGGATCGGCTTTGAGATAGATCCCAACACCACACGGGAGACCGACTTTGAGCTAGACACTGGCACCATGCAGGGAATCCGCTCCCAGCTGGACACAGGCTCCACTCTGGGGACCGGCTCGGCACCCGGGATCGGCGGCAGGAGTGCCTCGGGCTCCTGCTGGGAGAGCTTTCCCCACTGCGGGCCACCCTCCTCCTTTTGGGAGACGGGCTCTCGCTTCCCCTGAAGCGCCCTCTCGGGGAGCCCCAGTCCCGCCCTCTGCAAGTTGGCGAACGACGATCCCCGGATGGATTCCTTTCCAGCCCGCCTGGGCGCGTGGCTTCTCCCTCACTGCAGTTCCCATCCTCCCCCTCTTCCCCCAAGAAGCGCATTCGAAGCTCCAGGGGCCCCGGGTCTTCCGGGCCGCGGCCCTTGTGGAGCGGGGGCAGCTTGATGTCACACAGCCGCTCTCCGTGCAGCAGCGCGTGGATAAACTCGTTGGCGCCGATCCATTCCAAGCATCCGCGGTGGTTCTGGTTCCTCAGTTTCCCACAGTCCCGGAGCAGAGGTCGCAGGTGCTCGCGGCAGTCCCGGGCCGTGCCCGTCAGCCTCAGGTAGAAGGCCCCCAACAGGCGGACGTAGCGGAAATCTTCATTCCTGATGAATTCCAGGACCACGGCTCTCTCGGGGCCTATCTGCAGCATCTTCAAGGTGAGGCAGAGGAAAGGGGTCGGCTGCAGGTTGGGGCCGTAGACGCCCCCCACAGCCCGCAGCTCCTTGGCTTTGTCCGCCAGCAGCTCGGCCGTGAGGCCCAAGCACTCCTCCCGCCAGTACCGGGACTCCTGGATGCGAGTCCGGATCATCTTCTCCACCAAGGACTGCGGGTCGGGGCGGCGGAAGTGGCGAGCGGCGTTCCCTGGGCGCTTGTCCATCTTGGGCTAATCGGTGCAACAGGAACTCTGCGGACAGGGAAGGATGGAGAGAAACTTTCTCCTTTGTCCTTTGTCCTTTCTCCTGGAGCAGGAGCTGGATCCTGGCCTGAAGTCTCTCAGACTGGAAATGCCTTCCCAGAGAACCTCTTTATATACAGAGCTTGGAGATGCCCCAACCAATGAAAAAGCTTCACACTGGCCGAGTTGCCACCTGGAGTTAACACCTGCTTAGGTGTCAACCCGCCTTGCCTCAGTTGTTAACTCTGCTTTCTCCCACTGCCTCCCCAAACGGTACTTTACAAGCCAATGATCTTCTGAACAAGGGGACTTGTTTAGGTGAGTAGATGCTAAGAGTATTCCTAGGGCTCCACTTTCAAAAGTGGCTGGGTTGGATGCCCATCAGTGGGGACATGGCTGGATAAGTTAGGATGCATGAATGTTATGGAATACTGTTATTAGCTAAGAAAAGATCAGCACAACGAATTCAGAGAGACCTGGAGAGAAATGAACTGGTACTAACCTTTCCCGCTTTCTTTTGTTTTGGAACACAGGTGGGTCAAGCCTTCCCTGACTGCTCAGAGAGGTGAGAACACCCAAGCAGATATTGTCTCTGCACTGAAGGCCTTACTTGAAACAGGGATACACAAATCCATCAGCATGGGAGGTATTCCACAAGCACATAGTAATATAGCACAGGCTAGCAGTAATGGAATGTACAATATAGATCAACAGGAGGAATTATTCATGTCCTAAATCCTAGAAGAAGGGTATATCAATAACAGTCACACATACACTTCCACATACAGCAGCCAAGAGATAGACCAACACCAATTGTCCATTACTTCCTGTGTCAGAGAATCCAGTGATTCCTGTAAGTTTTGAGGTCCTCTAGTACTCTCATTGAAAAGTTTTTGTTGTTCATTAACACATGTAGTCAGGGGTTGAACCATCTGATGTTTCTTGGATCTTTTCCTTTGTTTCAAGAGTCTTCTCCTTTCCTTTCAAGAGACAAGGTGAATATGGCTCATTGGCACCCACCTGAACCCTTCTCCATCTGGAGAGAGAAAAGCAAACCCTCTCCTCAAAGCAATTAACCTATCTAGTCCCTTCCATTCACCACTGTCTGGATCTCTCCACATCATCTGGCAAATACCTAAAGAAAATGAGCAGATCCCACTGGACACTGCCCTTCCGATGGCTTATAACATCCTGCCAGAGCCAGTCATCTTTGTCCAAAATCAAGAAGTTAATAGTATAAAGAGCTAAATTTCAAAGTTCTCCAGGGTTACCTGTGGTTCCCCTTTTCTTTTGTTTTTGGAGGAACTTCTTAAGATTTCTGTTTCTCTTCTGTCCTTGAGGATTCAAGAGTATGCCAGTGGTGAATAAAATCTGATAATGTGCACAAAAGTGTGCAAAATGTTAGAAATGTATGCTTGTGTATTTTCTGTTTTTATTGCTTGTGGCACTCCCACAATGGCAAATGCTTTATAAGGAATTCAGTGACAACTCCTCAGTTAGAATGTCTCTTTTGCTGCTGATAGTGCCAAAGTCAATCCTGAAAAGATGTCTACCACAACACGGATAAAAGATAGAACAGCAAAAGATTTATAATATGTTAAATCCATTTGCCATATTGGAGGGAGCATAGGAGCTTGGAAAGGAAGGCTAGCTGTACAGGCTTTTACTATGCTCCTAGCTTCCTCTCTTCTTATCCCAAATTGCAAACAATTTGAACAGCCTGATGATATTTAGAATGAGATTCTTGGGCTGCCTGAAATAAAGGAATATTGACCCACATGGTTACAAGGCTATCTGCCTCTGAATTTGCATTAAAAATAAAACCTAGAAGTCCACTATGAGAGTGGACATGCAAGATATAAATCTTAGCTGGTTGCTTTCTTACTTTGCTCTTGAATGTCCTTAAAAAGCTGATATATATTTGCAGCTACAAATTTTATTTGGGCTGTGGCAAATCCTTGCACCACAGCTACTGAATGGGCCAAATCAGATATTATATTTATATCTCCTGGATAATAAACAAAAACTAGAATAATAGCTACATTTTACAACTAAAATGGATTGTACATTCTGCTGAGTGGATTGAAAGGAGTTCTGACTACTGTCTTTATAGTTAAGTCATGAGATTATATAGCACAAATGTTATGTTTGGATGCCTCTGAACTATAGTTGGTCCCTTAGAGGAATATTAGACACCATTACTTCAAAAATTCATTGCCAATTATGTAAGAGCCTGGTTATCTTTAATAGAGAGCCTTGTGTAAAATTTGGAACTGTGGCCAATAAAATTTGCCTCTCTGGGATGGGTTTCACAACATACATTAATTTGTGCATTAGTATAAAAGGTATATATCTTATCAGGTCTTATCCCAGATAATTGTACTAATGGCTTAATAGCCTTTAATAATATTCTAGCCACAAGCACTGGGTAAGGAGTAAGGCTTTGTTCTGCTTCTCCTGGGAGGTTCACCTACTGTATCACACTGTCTCCTTGATGAAGGATGGCTGTGGGTGCCTTTTTTGTAGCAAATAAAAACCCCTGATATTTCTAAAAATTTTTGAGTAGCTCATTCAGCCACGTTGGGTAAAGCTAGCTCAACTTCTCTCAAAGGCTCCTGAGCTTCTTTTGTAAGCTGGCATGATGAGTTTAACCACCCTCTCCCCTTAAATATCATATAATGTTTGTAATTGATAGGTAGTGAAGCCTAACATGAGATGCATCTATTGGATATCTCCTATCAATTTCTGAAAGTCATTTAAGGTGTTTACCTTTCTGTTGTTAAGGACAGTTTTTTTATTGTAAACACCTTAGAGTATGCTTCATATCCTAAATATTGAAAAGGAGCATGCCTTTGAATTTTTTCTGGAACTATATGCAATTTGTAGTTCCTTACTCTTTCTATGGTATTTTGTAAACATGCTTCTAACATGTTTACATGTATGACAAGGTCCTCAGCTGCATATGCCAATATATCACCTATGTAATGTAACAACATAAGTATTGGAAATGCATTTCTTACTGGAGTAAAGGCAGCAGCCACAACTTTTGATTTCTCTTTCATGTTTACCTATTTTTCATTAAAGCTTTTTATTTTAAACCATATGTATAGATAATTTTCCAACATTGACCATTACAAAACCTTGTGCTCTACATTTCACACTCCTTTCCCTGCACCCCCTTCCTTAGATAGCAAGTAATTCAATATATATTAAATATAGTAAAATATATGTTCAATCCAATAAGTGCATGCATGTTTATAAAATCATCTTCCTGCACAAGAAAAACCAGATCAAAAAGGGAAAAAATGAGAAAGAAAACAAAATGTAAGCAAAAGACAACAAAAAGAGTGAAGATGCTATGTTGTGATCCACACTCAGTTCCCACTCTGAGTCCTCTCTGTAAGTATGGATAGCACTCTTTAGCACAACACTGTTGGAATTGGCCATAATCATCTCATTGTTGGAAAAAGTTACATTCCTTTGAATTGATTGTCATATAATCTTGCTGTTGCCCAGAACAATAATCTCCTGGTTCTACACATTTTACTCAGCATCAGTTCCTATAAGTCTCTCCAGGCCTCTCTGAAATCATCCTCTGATAATTTCTTACAGCACAATAATATTCTATAATATTTATATATCATAACTTATTTGGCCATTCTCCAATTGATGGGCATGCACTCTTCTTCCAGCTTCCAGTTTTTTGCCGCCACATAAAGGGCTGCCACAAGCATTTTGGCACATTTGGGTCCCTTTCCCTCCTTTGAGATCTCTTTGGGATAGAGGCACAGTAGAAACACTGCTGGATCAAAAGGCATGTAGTTTGCTAACTTTTTGAGCCAAGTTGCAAACTACTCTCCAGAATGATTGGATCCTTTCACACTCCACTTCAGGTTTACCTTGGTATGATTCTCTGAAGTCTTGTCTTTGAATGACAAATTTTCCATTTAGCTCTGGTCTTTTATCAGGAATGCTTAACAGTCCTGTTTCATGGAAAGTCTATTTTCTTCTCAAAGATTACTCTTCTCTTACACATGTTACTTTTGTTTGGAATCATAGTTCTTTTGCCTTCCAAAGTATCCTATTCCAATTTCTCTACTTGTTTAATGTGAAAATCACTAAATATTGTGTGATCCTGAGTTTCACTCCATGATATTTGATTTTTAAAATTTCTACCTGCTTGAATGTTCCCACTATGTGTACTTCAGGAATCAATTATTTTTCAGTGAGTATCAAGTTCAGAACAGATTTTTTTATTGATTCCTCTACACATCGTAGGACAAATTGACATTAAAACAAGTCCAAAATTTCTCAACTGCTCTTCTTTTGAAAGAGAAGGGCATCTAGCAGAAAGTCCCCTTCAGTGCGGTTTTATGCAGGGTATTAGGATTGTGATCTAAATGCTTGCCTGTATAGTAAAATAACCCCACAGTAATAACACTTCTCTTTCATCTTCCATTGATCCTCATTAAAATGTCCTCCACCACATCTTGGCTTAACATATTCCTGTCCCTCAAGATCCTCATGTAAGTATGATTATCAGATATCCTACTTTTCTACCTTTCCATTTATTTGGTGCCTTTTGAATTATGTATACTTTTCCAAAACAATATTTACCAAATCAACCAAAACTAACTAAATATTATCTACCCCATGCTTTAAGGTTTTAAAAGGCTTTATAAATATCTTCTAATTTGCAACTCTGGGAAGGAGATGATATTAATATCCCCATATAATAGAGGAGGAAATGGATGCAGAGAGAAATTAAGTCTTTTACTCAGAGACACAGAGCTATTGAATAAATATCTGCAGTTAGATTTGAAAGAAATCCTTCCTGAATCCAACTTTGACATTCTACCCACTATATCTATATCAACTTTAGCTTTATTTTTCTAGTTACATACTTTGTGCACAGTTGTGACTTAATCATGATTGATGAATTATTATATCACCTAGTTTCAAATGTTCTTCTTTAAATTAACAGAAGAAACTTGGGAAAGTTTTTTTTTTCATTTCTGACTTCCTTTACCTGCCAAATGAGGTGTTAGGCTAGATGACCTCAAATGTTAGTTTAGGATTCCTCATTATTAATCTTCGTTTTCTCAGTGAGATAAGAGGGATTCTTTCCACAGTTACTTATTTTCCTATTTCTGTATTACTGTAAAGATGTGGCTTTTCCATTTTAAAAATTAAGTAAAATAAAAATATATGTATATATACATACTTACATGCATATATATGTGTGTGTGTATCTCAGTAGTATTTTTTTTTTAATCCGAGTTAATGAAAAAAGATAGCAAGAATAATCAAATGAAGCATTCAGGTCCCAGCAAGAGGCACAAAGAAGGAGATCAATGAGAGCCAGAGGAAAATACACATTCCTTTGGAATCTTTGCTATATGAAGTTGACACCATTGCAAGCTCTGCTTTTGTGGACTTGGAGACCTAAAATGAATAATGCATGCAAAACTTTCATACTGGGGACAAGTGAAAACAATTCTTTCATTGGCAGATTCATTCCTTTTTTGGAACTTGTCCTTTTTTTTTTTTTTTTTTTTTTGCTCAAGGACCCTGAGACTTGTAGCCACCTCAAAAGCAATCACTGGATTCCAAATTGTTCAACACCATCAGTCTACAACACTTGTTTGAAGATTATATTCAGAAAGAGTATAAAACATTTTTTTCTCATTTGAACTTGTGCCAAGCTTTTCTTTGGAGGCCTTTGTATCATCATTCTCCCTCACAAGCACCAATTACTGATTGTTGTTTTTGAAATTAGCATTCTTCTTTTAAGTCACATAGGATATATTCTAAGGTTTGGAGATCATTGCTTTTGAGTTGCAGAAGGAACCATACAAGTCATCTCCATACTATATATTAGGAAAAGACCCATACTTTCACAGACTGACAGGATCTTGGAGATCACCTAGATCAACTTGCTCATTTGCTAAATGAGGAAACCTGAAGTCCAAAAAAAAAAAAAAAAGGAAATGATTTTCTCAAGCTTATAAGTCAATGACAAAGGCATAGTTCAAATGTATGTACTTAGAGTCCAAATTCATTGAGTTTTTTTAATGTTAATGAATCTATGCTATTTCATTATTTGAAATATGATAGGAAAAACAGTTTTATATTATTGGAATTTATAGCTGTATTTTGGTTCAGACATTGTAAGCTAAATCCAGTGGACATGTGGGTTTTATGGAATTCACACACACACACTGATTTCTGTTAGTTTAAAGGTTGGGTGGGGTAGGGATCTTTTGTCTTCAAAGGTGAAGATTTCAAATAGCCCCCACTGCTCTGTGCTACTTCAGGTATCTGTTAGCCTGGAGTGAGGTTTAGTCCAATTTCCCTCTCCCTGCCTATTTGGAGGTGGAGTGGGGGGAAGGGTGGCCACTTGGCATCCTTTCCTTCCCCCCTCCCTCTAAATTGTGTTCCAGCCATTTTCTATTAAGTTGTAGCCACCTGGTTCTTGACTAAAAGAGACAAACTGAGTTGTATAAATATAAGGTTATGGTAAATATCAGTTTAGGATTTATCTGAAACTTTGGTTAATGGGATTTTTTATTGGAGGTAAAGTTTCTTGGCTTTGTACTTAATATGTCCCTGCATTTTTTCCTCCTGTAACTGATTTGTATAATCAGAGCTATGGTCAATAATAAACTATTAATGCAATTCAATTATGTAATATCTTGTTATTTCCAATCTGGTTATATGTTATACTTGGTCATCTGTAATCATTATACCCTGAATACTTTAGCAAATAAGTATTTAGTCTGTTCATCAGTTCCTAGATATTGTGTCTGGATATTCAAGTTTTTTTTAGGTTTATAACTAATGAGAGGACAAATCTTGTAGCAGACTTTATGGACCAGTCTTTCTATCTCACACTGTTCTGACTTGTCTTTGATAGACATGTTTTCATTTCTAGATTTGGTCAAATTATAAACATAGACTTGCTTCTGGGACCTAGATTGAGCTTTGATTGTCAGCAGGCCACATGACATCCATCCCCCTTCCTGAACTGAGAATCTCCACTCTTCTTCAGCAGAAAGCACTTTTTGAGAAAACCATCTCCCCTGATCCTGATGTAATTTGGAATGATATGGGGGAGTGGGAAAGTGGTTGAATTATTACAATTTTAACTGCATTACTCTTTTTAAGATTGATGATGGAAATTATTAAACTTATGTAATAATTGCTGTTATATTTGAGGGATTTGTAGTCTGCAATGTATATGTATAGAAATTTTGATTCACTCTTGGGAGTTACATGTGGAATGGTTACTTGCTAATTACTTTGTGTAAGAAAAGAAGGGGAGGAAGACATAGAAAATTGGGAAACTGGTGTATTTTCTTAGGCACTTCTGCCCCCTCCTTTATTAGTTCAGATTTAATTGGAAGTCCTTTAAACAGTCCTTTACTCCTTGCTTAAATTTACTGGACTGATTTGCTGGCTATGCTTTAACTCTGAAATTATTTTCTTCTATTAAATTGTCCTGGCAGACTCAGTTTTGGGGATTATTTTTTAGAAACAACCAGATTGACATATGTATAAGCTATATTTTATATATACCTAGTTGCCCTTGGATACAATATATTTTAGAGGTTAGCCTGAATTACTAAAATTTTCTTTTTCCTTTTTGAGCCCAATCAATAAATAAGACATTAAGCTCTAATTAATTTATAAGTTTTTCCAATTTCCATGATGTAAAACCTACACTTAATATTTAACAATGGCATCCTGGTAAGGTCACAGGTGGCCTTATGTGTCCATCCAGTAATAGGGAGGAACAAAACATACATAGAATGCTTGTATTAAAGCAACTCCTTTATACAGCTTGTTTTCATTTGCTCCCAATTTTAACAAGACCTTTGAATTATGGGTCTTGAGTTACAAAAGTCTTATAAACACATCTATGCCAAACAAACCTTGATAAAGAATTGTTCCGATGATACATGGGACAAAAACTCATCCAACCTGTTCCTTCATCAATCAATTGACAAGTGTTCATGAAGTACTGATGATGTGTCAGGAACTGTGCTACACACTGGAGATACAAATGCAAAAATTACAGTAATTTCAGTAATTAAATAGAAGATTCTATGGGAAGAAAGGCACTAGTAGTTGGAGAGCATCAGGAAAGGTTTTGTGCAGAAAACAGTTTCCGAATTGCCTCTTTAAAAAGAGGTAAGGAGATAGAGGAAAGGCATTCCATGTAAGCAAAATGTCCATTACAAAAGCTCAGGGATAATAGGGAAGATCTATGTATGAGGCTGTGAGATAAGGCCATTTTGACTGAATCCCAGATTCTAGGAGGAAGAATAATGTTGAATGAAGCTGAAAAGATAAGTTGGGGTCAGGTTGTATCAGATTTTAAAAGCTAAACAAAAGTCAAATGAGTAGAGGAGACACATGGTCAAAACTGCTTTTAAGGAGAATTCATTTCACAGCCTTATGTAGGTTGAACTTCACTGAGAAAATGATTGAGGCAGGAAACCCAATTAGAAAGCTGTTACAATAATCTGGATGGGAGGTACAGAGAACCTGAACTAAAGGAGAAGCTTCATGAATAGAGAAAGGAGGTCAAATGGGGCACATGTTGTGAAGGTAGAAAAGATCCAAATTGGCAAATAACTGGACCTGTGGTATGGAGAACAAAATCTAGCATAACTGAGGTTCTGAATCTGGGAGCCTTAAAATATAACGGTACATTCAGGAGAATTAGGGTTTGAAGAGGGGGGATGATTTGGAGCAAAAGATAATATTTTGAACTTAGTGAATTAAAAAAAAATTAAAAATTAAATCTAGGATGTCTAGATTTAAAGGTCAGTAAACAACTGGTATTGTGGGGATTAAAGATCAGAGGAGAGACTTACGCTGTAGAGATATAGTCAGAGAATGATAGATATATGCACATGATTATATACATTTATATTTGCCTGCATATATGGAGGTGTATAAATATGTATGTATGTCATCTGCATTGTAATGATAGCTAAATCCATAGGAGATTTTATGATTAGCAAAAGAAAAAAGGAAGAAGAAGAAGAAGAAGAAGAAGAAGAAGAAGAAGAAGAAGAAGAAGAAGAAGAAGAAGAAGAAGAAGAAGAAGAAGAAGAAGAAGAAGAAGAAGAAGAAGAAGAAGAAGAAGAAGAAAAAGAACTAGAAGAAAGAAGAAGAAGAAAGAAGAAGAAGAAGAAAGAAGAACAAGAACAAGAACAAAAACAAGAACAAGAACAGGAACAAGAACAAGAACAAGAACAAGAACAAGAACAAGAACAAGAACAAGAACAAGAACAAGAACAAGAACAAGAACAAGAAAGCCCAAGACCAAACTTTACAATCCATCCCATTTCCAGGTTAGGGACTTGATATGTTGAAGAGAAGCCAAGAAAGCAGCCTGAAAAAGATTGGTGATTAAGGTAAGAAGGGAACAAGTAGGATATAAACTCTCCCAACTCAAAGATGTGATAGTATCTGAAAGGAGAATGTGTTCAACAGTGTCATACATAGCAGACAAGTGGATCCAGGTTAGGATTAAGAAAAAGCCATCAGATTTATCTATTGAGAATTCAGTAGTAATTTGGAAAGAGCAGTTTCAACAGTTATAAAGTTGTAAACCATAGGGCAAAAGGTTGAGAAATAAGTGAGAGGAGAGGATGTGAAGACAGTGAGCGTAATCAACTTTTTTCAAGAAGTTTGGTTGATAAAGGAAAAAGATGTTGCTTGAAGGATATTAGTGTCTACTGAAGGGAATTTTATTAAGATAACAATATTCTGAAATGTTTAAAGGCAGTAGGAAAAGAGGAAATTCATGAAGAATGGTTGAAGATTAAAGACATTTGATGATATGTGATTGAGAATTCAATCTGTTAGAAGAAACGAACACCAGTGCATTGTAAGAGATATCTAGATTCTAGAAGAAGCTCCATTTTTTTGTTTTGTTTTGTTTTGTTTTTTGGATGAAAGTAGAGGGAGAAAATCTCAAAGGGATTTCAGATGAAGAGATTAGGAAAAGAAGGAAGGAATAATGAACATTTAATTTTCTCAGTAAAGTAAGCCCACAGTCTTCAACTGAGAAGGGAAAGTCATTCATTCAGGTTTCTATAATGGCTCATCTTCCTTGCTCCATGTTCCTTGGGAAATTCACAGAGCATTCTCCTTGTTCTTTTCTTACTTTAATAGCCAATTCTTTTCGGCTTGCTTTGTTGATTCCTCCAGCTTCTAAGGAAATCAATTTGTCTTCTGGAGATCTATTAATGCTCAGAAGTTTTTCATGACTTCCGGTTTCATTTGGCCTCTTTTGAACTCCTCACTCATGCCTGTTGCCCTTGGCTCTGTGATAATATTCATAGTGACTGACATATGGTAGGCACTTAACAAATTAGAAAAATGATTCCTTCCCTCCAGTCTCCACTCCTTTTCCCTTGGAAAAAGAGAACAAATTTTATGTCTTCTCCACTCTAGAGCCTTTCAAATACTTCCAAACAGCTGTCATGTTTACCATCCATTCTAGTTTACTTTAACCTGAGACAATATTCTCAGAAGCTACCCCAGAAGCAATATGGTTACAGCACATATTTTCAACCCACAACATTCCACATCCAGATTACTTTTAGACACTCAACCAAAGCTCCTGTTACAAGGATCCAAATGTCTCCCTTCAAGAGAGAGAATAGCTTTCCCATGAAGTTATCAAAGGACTTGCTTCTTCAACTGAGGCAGGGGAGGATCTAGGCCCCAGGAAAGGGGACTACAAGGACCTCTTGATGAGTAACTTGTGGTGATTAAGACAGTGCCTCAGCTAGAGTTCACTTTTGCCCTAGAGAGTTCAAATGGATTTGTTAAGCAAATGGATAATCTAACAGAATGCTGATAGAATATTAATAATATTCATCATAATAAGTACTGTGTATGTGGTACTTTAACATTTTCAAAGTGTTTTGTCACCAGAACTCTATGGATAGATTTTATAATCTGAGGCAGAGCATCGTTAGTGCTTCCTCTCAAAATTATTTGTTTTTATTCAGCCATGTTTATGTTGTTTTCTCCAATATGAGGTAAAATTCTTATGAGCAGGGACCATTTTGGTTTTTGTCTTGGTGTGTTAACACAGAAGCACCTAGGCGAGAAGTGACCCAGTGGATAGAGCCCTGGGCGTGGAGTCAAGAATACATGAATTTAATTATTAATTTTTTAAAAATCATTTGTTGAACTAAATGCAAAATAAGAAAAAAACTGAGGAGAAAAAAGAAAGTCAGAAAAATAAAATTAAAAAAACAAAATAATGGCAGAACATCAGAGAAGACTCAAAATATATAGCAATTTCCATTTCAAGAGAGCATATATAATCATAAAAATTATATCCATCTTTTCTTTACTTCCCTATGGTTATTCTTTTGTTCTCTGCTGTGCACTTTTTACTTTATTCCTTTTTTCTCCTTTCATATCCCCCAACTCGTCCAAGCAGGCTACATTTAAGCACAGGTATATGTATATATATATATATATATACACACACATTTATAGCCACTTACAGACCCACACATATATACATTTATCTATATGTACATATACATAGACCTACCTGCATATATGCCCACATATATTCAAACATATGTGTGTGCGTGCATATATAAATATGTATATATCTATATGTATATATATAGATATAGCTATGTCTATATGTATATATGCTCGCACACACATTTACCCATATGTAAACCTGCATCTAAAGCAATATTATGGCTGATATATAATATAGATTTCTCCCTTGATTAAATCTTTTAAGTTTGACTTTGTCTGAGAGCCCTACCTTTTATTTCTAATAATTCTACTCCTGATCCTTGTTGTAGTGTTTATGTATATCTCTTATTCCCTTTCCCTGTTAAGACTTCTACTTTAATTCTGCTCCTTAACTTTCCTTGCTATTTAACCTCCCCCTATCCATGTTTCCCTCCCTTTTCTTCTCCCCCAACCTTTTCCTTCCCTCTTCATCCATCCCCATTAGTCTTTACACTTTTAATCCAAACACCTTTCTTTATCATACTTTGTCCTATTTACCTTTTCCCTTCTTCTATATATCTCTCCTATTGATCTACATATATTGTCCCTCAGCCATAAATCTACCCATCCACCCATCCTCTATTCCCCACCTTATCCTTCCCTTACTTCTTTATATATTTTAGAGAGTGCTATACTCTTAATGGTATATAGATTGGGTTGTCTATTTAACCCATTCTCAATATGAATAGGTTTCTACAATAATGAACCCTCCTTCCCCCTCTATTGCCTCTGTGTCTATTCTTCCTCTGTATTTCATTTGTATAACATAATTACTATTTTTACCTTTTCCTAGACAGTTTTGCTTTTTAGAGACAGATCATATTCAACTCTGCCCCAATCTTTCTTTTGAGCTACTTAATTACTAATGTCAATCTTAAACATATAGTATATATTTCCATGTTTAAAAAAAAATTTAAGCAATCTATCTGTCTTCTGTTCCTTGAAATTAATCTTTGGTATTGGCTCTTTTGTATTCAATTTTCTATTGTTTGGGTTTGGTTGAAAGAAAGTCCTGAAAATCTGCAAATTTGTCAATGCCAATTCTTTTTCATTCGATATTATGGATAATTTTGTTTGACATGATATTTTTGGCTGCAGGCCTAGTTCTTTGGATTGCCAGTATATATGATTCCAGGACCTGTGGTCTTCTATTGTAGCTGCTGATAGCATTGGGTTGCAGCTCCAGTGTATTTTAATTTTTTTCTTCTTTCTTGCAAATTTTTCTCTTTGATCTTGAGGTTTCAAATTTTGGCAATAATATGTTTTAAATAATAAGTTTTCCACAAATGATTTCTTTGAGGTGGTGACTGGTGGATTTTTTCTATTTCTACTTTCCCCATATTGTTCTTTTACTTCAGGATAATGTTCTTGGATTATTTCTTGCATTATTGTGTCAAGGTTCTTTTTCTGGTTACAACTCTCTGGAAATTTGATTATTTTTATATTTTCTTTTCTTGATCTGTTCAGCAGATTTGTTGTTTTTTCTTATGTTTTGCATTCTGTTCTGTTTTTTTTTCATTCTTTGTATTATGTCTTGTTATTTCTTTCTCTCTCATAGCTTTACTGATTTCCCCTTGCCCAATTCTAATTTTCAAAGAGTTATTTTCATCTGCAACTTTCTGTATCTACTTTTCTAATCTTATTTTTCTTGATTTTTTTTCAATGTCTTTCATTTGATTTTTAAATTCTTTTTTTGAGCTCTTCTATAAATTCTCTCTGGGCAGAGAGCCATTTCACATTACTCTTTGGGGTAGGAGCTTTTTTTATGCCAGTGTCCTACTTTGAAGATGAACCCCAGTTTTCCCTGTTTGCACAGTAAGTTACTATGTTGGGGTTCTTTTTTTTTATTTGCCGGTTCATTTTTTGAAGAAGAAGTATTAGTTTAACACCTCAAATCATGGGGTGGGGAGATGGTACCTCTGATTTCATTTCAGATCTCCCCTCTGACCTAGAAGCCCAAACAAAAACTCCCCTCTCCTACAAATGCAACTAGCAGCTTTCCTGCCTCCCCTGCCTCTGCACTCCCATGTGCTGGTTCCTTCTTGCCCAAGGCTATATGAAAGCAGCACAGTTTAGCAAACTGGGATTTCCTAATCGCCTAAATTTCCCTGAGTCTTCCAGAATTTATAATCCCAAATCCCCATGCAGAAAGAGAGGTGAAAGTTCTTTTACTTCAGGCTGAGGCTGAATGGAATGGGGAAAAATAGACAAAGACCAAGGGTCTGATATCATGGTGGAAAGAGTATAAGTTGGTCACAAGAAACAAGGTCCATAATCAAAACTAGATTATTTGGACTCGAAGCCAAGGATGATTATCAGAATAGAATAAGCAGCAAGGCTGATATGATACTGAGTTACTGACATGCTATTGATGTGTACTGTTCATTCATTGCTATATCCTTCCATCTCTCCTATTCTCTTAATCTATTTATCCATCTATTCACCAATCTATCCATTCATCTATCATATATGCATACATATACCTTCCCTTTCTCCTTTGCTCCTTTTCCTCCCCTCCCTACTTCTGCCATGGCTTATTGTATACTTGTTGTACAGATTTTCTTTGCAGTGACTCATCATGACCATGAGCTACTCTGAATATTGTTCATACAGAAAATAGGCACTCTTAGACCAGAGGGAAAAAAGGCCATACACTGTATCTCAGTAGAAGATAATTGGTACAGATCAGCCACAATCTCCATAAGGAATTGATGAGAATATGGATAGAGAACTTGCTTTGATGTCAATAATACTGGGTTCAGGTTTTGTCTCTGACTCAGACTTCTGTGTGACCATGGGTAATCACTTAACTTCTCAGTGTTTCATGTAGTTCTCCAAATCTAAGTTATAAAAGAATGATGTCTCTGTATCTGGGGAAGGATTTTTCTGTATGGGAGTTTCCCAGACAAATGAAATTACAGTTCTAGAAGAAGGCAAAACAAAAGAATAAAACAGAGGAGATGAGAAGGAACAAAACAGAGTAACAACGTGGGAAGCAGTAGTGTTTTAGACAAATTTTAACTTCCCTTACCAATTGTTTCTGGAGTAAATTAGACTGACCTGTATCATCTTTCTAAGCCATCTATCACAGAGTCACTGGTACACGCACCAACAGTCATCAAGTCCTTAAGAGAGATTGTCCCTCCTTTGACGTTCCTGCTATGGATGACTTATTTAGCCCACCAGTGTTACAATCTGAGCAATGCCATTCCCATTCATCTTTACTTGACTCAGACATGCTAGTAAGACATACTGAAGTCAGGGTTTCCTTGGAAATAGTGAGCCTAGAGTTGACCTTCATTGTTCTCCCAATAACCATGCCCTATTTGTTATCATTAATACCTTTCATTGAACAAAATGATACAACCCCACTCGTTTTTCTCTTTGTTGAGGATCCCATTGGGGACAGGAGGACACAGGAATGAAATATTTCAAAAGATGCTCTTTTCTAAAGTTGCCCCCCTTGATTTTTTGATGCTTATGGCTGCCTCTTTGATCCCCCACTTCTGTTGTACAAGGAATCCAACAGTCCCTCAGAATACTTCAGGAAAGGTTTTCTTTTTTTAATTCTTTTTCTTCAATTCTATTTAAAAAACTATTTTTAAAATTTGCTTTTTAAAAATTTTAGTTCCAAATTTTCCCCCATCCTTATCCTCCCCCATATCTGAAAGGGTAAGCAATCTATATAGATGATGCATATGCAATTATGCAAAACAATTTCAGGAAAGGTTTTCCTCACCTATTCCTTGGCTGTAGATTTTCAACTGTTTATATCTACCTCCAACTCCAAGACTGACTAGTTCCAGAGTCTTTTATTCTCAAAATATTAGAATCTGACCAATTCTATTTCTCTGAAAGGATTACTGCTACTGAAGGAATAGACATATATGGATGAATATCACCAATCATTTTCTTAAAATACTCACATTTCTTTTGCTCTGCAAGGGAGTTTTTTTGTGTGTTTTTTTTTTTTTTTTTTTTTTGCTTTTGCTTTTATTAAGGAGTATTTCTTTCAAGAAAGAATACTTTTCCCTCGGTCAAAACATATTAGCAAATTAAAAGGAACACTCCATTATTACAACCCTAATCATTTTCCTGCTGGACTTACTCTCTCAAGGACTGTCTCCCATATAGTTCTTTCTTGAGTTCATACATTATTAAGCCCTCCCTCATATTACTTTGTTTTTATATTGTGTGAATCTTATATTTACATTAAAATGGGGGACATCAATTAAAGGAGAAACATTTCCTCTATCTCTTCCTTTGAGTTCATCTAGATTCAGGTCCTTGTCACCTCTCAGCTTTACGCTTTTGTCTCCTGGTCCCTTATCTTCAGATGATCTCCTCAACCCATCCATTCAATGTACACCACTGACCTTTATATTAATTTATAGTTTCATCTCTTCTCTTCTCTGAAGAATTAGGTCTCTACCTCCATCTCAGGCCCCTCTACTACTAGGTGATTTTGACTCCTATTCTTTTCAGAATTTGATTCATTTCAGCAAGTATTATGTCCTAGGCACCAAATATTCAAGGACTATGGTACAGTGGGAAAAACACTGAAGTTGGAGTTAGAGGACTTACATTCAAAGTCTAGCTCTGCCATTTAATACTGGGTAAGTCATTTAACCTCTCTGGATCTCAGTTTCCTCATTTGTAAAAGGAAGCCATTGGAAAATGTCAATAAGTTATCAGAGTATGGTTCAAGGACACTCAGATATTCCTTTCAGGGAAATATTCCAAAATAGTTTCAGGGGGTCTGCAGCACTAAAGCTATTTTCATAATAATTATAAGACATCATACTTTTAACATAATAAATATTCATAGCTATAACCCACATAAACAAAAGCTCTTGGAGAACGGTCCTAGATAATTTTCGGAGCATAATGAGTTTTGGAGGCCTAAAACATTGAGACCCACAGAAAAGATGGTGTCTAAGGTCCTTTCAAATTTTAAGTCTACAATCCTAACACAAAAGCAAAAGTCCCCTATCTCAAAGAGCTTACATTCAATTGGGAGGAAACAACATGTATACACATAACAAAATGAAAAAACAAGGCTGCCAGCAACTAGGGGAAATCAAGGAAGTTATCATATAAGAAGTGATGCTTGAGCTTTGAAGAAAGCTAAGGGTTCCAAGACAGACAAAAAGGGAGTGCTTTCCAGGCAAATGGGACAATCTGTGCAAAAATCATAAAAATGAGAGATGGAATGTTTTCTATCAGGAATACCAAAAGGAGCAGCAAGTTTTGTTTTTTTTTTTTAAGGTTAGGTTATGCATATTTAATTCTTGAAAAAAATCAAAGATGGGTTCTTCACAATTGCTACTTTCTATTCTAGAGTTGTGCTCATATCTTTAATGATGGTTTGCAGGATTTTGCCAAGAATTGAAGATGGCAATGGAATAGCAGAGTGAAGAACCACAAGAAAATTTTGAGTTATACAGATTTGATAGGATGGTTTCTGAAATCTCTATCTCTGAAATTGTGGGATTTTATAAGTGATGGGATGAGCTGGTTAATGTTTAACAACCAGCTCTATGAAAATAAAACTGTGTACTATATATATAGATAAATAGATATAGATAGATAAGTAGGTAAATATTGCCTCCACAAAGAAAATATCTATATCTATACAAAAATAGAAATAGATATTTTCTTTGTGGAGGCAATAGGGGTCAAGTGACTTTCCCAGGGTCACACAGCTAGGTAGTATTAAGTAGCTGAAGTCAGATTTTAACTTAGGTCCTCCTGACTTCACGACTGGCACTCTATCCTTAGGGATTAAATGTATCATCTTTCCACATAGAAACTATAAAAGGAAATATAAAAGGAAAATGTAAAATGAAATATAAAATTCATATAAAATGAAATTGAAAGAATTAATTTCCCCATCACAATTGCCTATATACCATTTATTTCTTATTCTATAAATAACCCAATAAAGCCCTGGAACTTGTACAAAGTCCTAAACCAACACTAAATTGCAAAGACTGGACCACTATAAACTAAAATTCTCACAAGTGATGCTGTTAACATGCTCCACTTGATACAGCAATGGAAAAGATTCAGGATTGGAAAAGAGCAGGGTTTTTGATTGTTTGTTTGTTTGTTTTGTTTTGTTTTGTTTTGTTTTCCCAGCCCTGAGGAAGTGCATTGTCCAGAAATGTTCAAGTTACTGAACAATTGGACTCATTTGTCATGCTAGCTAGGATAGGATTAAGATGTTGCTAGCTAGGCTTCAACAATATGAATTATCAAACCAACATTATCAACAACCTGAGAATTACCAAAAAAGCTGGCTAGTTTTTGAAGAAGCAGACGAACTAGAGACCAAATTGTTAGCAGTCTCCATTGTGGAGAAAGCAGGGGAGTTGCAGAAGAGCTTCTCCTGTGGCTGAGTTGACTACAGCACGTCCCTGACTGTATGGATCCCAAGGAAATATGGCAAGTCCTCAGAGATGGGAAGACCAGTTCACCTTCTTTGTCTCCTGACCTTCCTGGGAGGGGGAGGGGAGAAGAACTAGAATTGAACATAACAGATTAGTTTAAGATTGAAAAAGAAAACAAGGATAAATATTGTCATTTTCTTTATTTAACTTTAATGATTTACAAACCAGAAAATTTACAGTTCAAAATGCATGACAGCACAGTATACTATTTCTGTGCCTTTTATTCGATGTTTCAGGGGACTTTTGAGTGTCTGTGGCTTGGCTGGTGACCAGGAGATTTTCATAAGGAACTCAATGCTTAAAATCTCAGAGCCTCTGGGGGATAGGCTTCTCGAAGGGAATTCGCGCTGAGCTAGACACCTGCACCGGGGAGGGGGGGGGGGACCGGCTCTGCCAGGGGGACTGGTACCGAAGGGGGGACAGGCTCTGCGAGGGGGACTGGAACCGAGGGGAGGACCGGCTTTGCAAGGGGGACTGGTACCGAGGTGGGGACAGGCTCTGTGCAGAGGACCGGTTCTGAGCTAGACACCTGCACCAGCCAGGGGATCGGCTCTCGGAGCTGGACCCACTCTGAGCTAGATACCGGCACCTGGGGGGGACCGGATCTGGGAGGGGGACTGGTACCGAGGGGGTGACCGGCTCTTGGAAGGGGACCGGGACCGAGGCGGGGACTGGCTCTGCGAGGGGGACTGGTACCCAGGCGGGGACAGGCTCTGCCCGGGGGACCGGCTCCGAGCTAGACACATGCACCCCACAGGGGATCTGCTCACAGAGCAGGACCTACTCTGAGCTAGACACCTGCACCTCGGGGGGGACCTGCTCTTCGAGGGGGACTGGTACCGACGGGGGGACCGGCTCTGCCAGGGGGGACTGGTAAAGAGGGGGGGACCAGCTCCGCGAGGGGGACTGGTACCGAGGGGGGGACCGGCTCTGCGAGGAGGACTGGTACCGAGGGGGGGACCGGCTCTGCGAGGGGGACTGGTACCGACTAGGGGACCGGCTCTGCGAGGGGTACTGGTACCGAGGGGGGGGACCGGCTCTGCGAGGGGGACTGGTACCGAGCGGGAGACAGGCTCCAAGCGGGGGACTGGTACCAAGGGGGGGACCGGCTCTGCAAGGGGGACCGGCTCCGAGCTACACACCTGCACCCCCCAGGGGATCGGCTCACAGAGCAGGACCTACTCTGAGCTAGACACCTGCACCTCGGGGGGGACCGGCTCTTCCAGGAGGACTGGTACCAAGGGCGGGACAGGCTCTGCAAGGGGGACTGGTACCGAGGGAGGGACCGGTTCTGCCAGGGAGACTGGTACCGAGGCGGGGACCGGCTCTGCCAGGGGGACTGGTACCGAGGGTGTGACCAGCTCTGCGAGGGGGACTGGTACCGACGGGGGGACCGGCTCTGCGAGGGGGGACTGGTACTGAAGGGGGGACTGGTACCGAGAGGGGGATTGGCTCCAAAAGGGGAACCAACTCTCAGCTAGACACCGGCAGCGCGGGGGGCACCGGCTCTGTGAGGGGGACCGGTACCGAGGGGGGGACCGGCTCCGCAAGGGGGACTGGTACAGAGGGGGGGACCGGCTCTGCGTGAGGGGCCTGCTCCGAACTAGACAATTACACCCCCCAGGGGATCGGCTCCCCGAGCTGGACCCACTCTGAGCTAGACACCGGCACTGCGGGGGGGACCGGCTCTTCAAGGGGAACTGGTACCGAGAGGGGAACCGGCAATTCGAGGGGGAACGACTCCGAGCTAGACCCCGGCACCCCGCGGGGAATCCGCTCCCAGCTGGACACCGGCTGCGCGCTGGGGACCGGCTCGGCACCCGGGATCGGCGGCAGGAGTGTCTCCGGCTCCTGCTGGGAGAGCTTTCCCCACTGCGGGCCACCCTCCTCCTTTTGGGAGACGGGCTCTCGCTTCCCCTGCAGCGCCCTCTCGGGGAGCCCCAGTCCCGCCCTCTGCAAGTTGGCGTGCGACGATCCCCGGATGGATTCCTTTCCAGCCCGCCTGGGCGCGTGGCTTCTCCCTCACTGCAGTTCCCATCCTCCCTTTCTTCCCCCACAACTAGCATTCGAAGCTCCCGGGGCCCCGGGTCTTCTGGGCCGCGGCCCTTGTGGAGCGGGGGCAGCCTGATGTCACACAGCCGCTCTCCGTGCAGCAGCGCGTGGATAAACTCGTTGGCGCCGATCCATTCCAAGCATCCGCGGTGGTTCTGGTTCCTCAGTTTCCCACAGTCCCGGAGCAGAGGCCGCAGGTGCTCGCGGCAGTCCCGGGCCGTGCCCGTCAGCCTCAGGTAGAAGGCCCCCAACAGGCGGACGTAGCGGAAATCTTCATTCCTGATGAATTCCAGGACCACGGCTCTCTCGGGGCCTATCTGCAGCATCTTCAAGGTGAGGCAGAGGAAAGGGGTCGGCTGCAGGTTGGGGCCGTAGACGCCCCCCACAGCCCGCAGCTCCTTGGCTTTGTCCGCCAGCAGCTCGGCCGTGAGGCCCAAGCACTCCTCCCGCCAGTACCGGGACTCCTGGATGCGAGTCCGGATCATCTTCTCCACCAAGGACTGCGGGTCGGGGCGGCGGAAGTGGCGAGCGGCGTTCCCTGGGGCGCTTGTCCATCTTGGGCTAATCGGTGCAACAGGAACTCTGCGGACAGGCAAGGATGGAGAGAAACTTTCTCCTTTGTCCTTTGTCCTTTGTCCTTTCTCCTGGAGCAGGAGCTGGATCCTGGCCTGAAGTCTCTCAGACTGGAAATGCCTTCCCAGAGAACCTCTTTATATACAGAGCTTGGACCAACCAATGAAAAAGCTTCACACTGGCCGAGTTGCCACCTGGAGTTAACACCTGCTTAGGTGTCAACCCGCCTTGCCTCAGTTGTTAACTCTGCTTTCTCCCACTGCCTCCCCAAGCGGTACTTTACAAGCCAATGATCTTCTGAACAAGGGGACTTGTTTAGGTGAATTAGATGCTAAGAGTATTCCTAGGGCTCCACTTTCAAAAGTGGCTGGGTTGGATGCCCATCAGTGGGGACATGGCTGAATAAGTTAGGATGCATGAATGTTATGGAATATTTCTATTATCTAAGAAATGATCAGCACAACGAATTCAGAGAGACCTGGAGAGAAATGAAACTGGTACTAACCTTTCCCGCTTTCTTTTGTTTTAGAACACAGGTGGGTCAAGCCTTCCCTGACTACTCAGTGAGGTGAGAACACCCAAGCAGATATGTCTCTGCACTGAAGGCCTTACTTGAAACAGGGATACACAAATCCATCAACATGGGAGGTATTCCACAAGCACATAGTAATATAGCACAGGCTAGCAGTACAATATAGATCAACAGGAGGAATTACTCATGTCCTAAATCCTAGAAGAAGGGTATATCAATAACAGTCACACATACACTTCCACATACAGCAGCCAAGAGATAGACCAACACCAATTGTCCATTACTTCCTGTGTCAGGGAATCCAGTGATTCCTGTAAGTTTTGAAGTCCTCTAGTAGTCTCATTGAAAAGTTTTTGTTGCTCATTAACACATGTAGTCAGGGGTTGAACCATCTGATGTTTCTTGGATCTTTTCCTTTGTTTCAAGAGTCTTCTCCTTTCCTTTCAAGAGACAAGGTGAATATGGCTCATTGGCACCCACCTGATCCCTTCTCCATCTGGAGAGAGAAAAGCAAACTCTCTCCTCAAAGCAGTTAACCTATCTGGTCCCTTCCATTCACCAGTGTCTGGATCTCTCCACATCACCTGGCAAATACCTAAAGATAATGAGCAGATCCCACTGGACACTGCCCTTCCGATGGCTTATAACATCCTGCCAGAGCCAGTCATCTCTGTCAAAAATCAAGAAGTTAATAGTATAAAGAGCTAAATTTCAAAGTTCTCCAGGGTTACCTGTGGTTCCCCTTTTCTTTTGTTTTTGTAGGAACTTCTTAAGATTTCTGTTTCTCTTCTGTCCCTGAGGATTCAAGAGTATGCCAGTGGTGAATAAAGTCTGATACTGTGCACAAAAATGTGCAAATTGTTTAGAAATATATGCAGGTGTATTGCCTGTTTTTATTGCTTGTGGCACTCCCACAATGGCAAATGCTTTATAAGTAATTCAGTGACAACTCCTCTGTTAGAGTGTGTCTTTTGCTGCTGCTTTGTTCCAAAGTCAATCCTGAAAAGATGTCTACCACAACACGGATAAAAGATAGAACAGCAAAAGATTTATAATATGTTAAATCCATTTGCCATATTGGAGGATGCATAGGAGCTTGGAAAGGAAGGCTAGCTGTACAGGCTTTTACTATGCTCCTAGCTTCCTCTCTTCTTATCCCAAATTGCAAACAATTTGAACAGCCTGATGATATTTAGAATGAGATTCTTGGGCTGCCTGAAATAAAGGAATATTGACCCACATGGTTACAAGGCTATCTGCCTCTGAATTTGCATTAAAAATAAAACCTAGAAGTCCACTATGAGAGTGGACATGCAAGATATAAATCTTAGCTGGTTGCTTTCTTACTTTGCTCTTGAATTTCCTTAAAAAGCTGATATATATTAGCAGCTACAAATTTTATTTGGGCTGTGGCAAATCCTTGCACCACAGCTACTGAATGGGCCAAATCAGATATTATATTTATATCTCCTGGATAATAAACAAAAACTAGAATAATAGCTACATTCTACAACTAAAATGGATTGTACATTCTGCTGAGTGCATTGAAAGGAGTTCTGACTACTGTCTTTATGGTTAAGTCATGAGATTATATAGCACAAATGTTATGTTTGGATGCATCTGAACTATAGTTGGTCCCTTAGAGGAATATTAGACACCATTACTTCAAAAATTCATTGCCAATTATGTAAGAGCCTGGTTATCTTTAATAGAGAGCCTTGTGTAAAATTTGGAACTGTGGCCAATAAAATTTGCCTCTCTGGGATGGTTTCACAACATACATTAATTTGTGCATTAGTATAAAAGGTGTATATCTTATCAGGTCTTATCCCAGATAATTTTACTAATGGCTTAATAGCCTTTAATAATATTCTAGCCACAAGCACTGGGTAAGGAGTAAGGCTTTGTTCTGGTTCTCTTGGGAGGTTCACCTACTGTATCACACTGTCTCCTTGATGAAGGATGGCTGTGGGTGCCTTTTTTGTAGCAAAAAAAAAAACCCTGATATTTCTAAAACTTTTTGAGTAGCTCATTCAGCCACGTTGGGTAAAGCTAGCTCAACTTCTCTCAAAGGCTCCTGAGCTTCTTTTGTAAGCTGGTATGATGAGTTTAACCACCCTCTCCCCTTAAATATCATATAATGCTGTTGGATTGTGTTGGTAATGTATAAAAATCCTGAGGATTTATGTGGATTTATTTTGTATCCTGCGACTTTGCTAAAATTCTGAATTATTTCTAATAGCTTTTTAGCAGAGTCTTTGGGGTTCTCTAAGTATACCATCATGTCATCTGCGAAAAGTGACAATTTGATTTCTTCATTTCCTACTCTAATTCCTTGGATCTCTTTCTCGGCTCTTATTGCCAAGGCTAGAGTTTCTAGTACTATATTGAATAGTAATGGTGATAGTGGGCAACCTTGTTTCACTCCTGATCTTACAGGGAAAGTTCTAGTTTATCACCATTACATATGATGTTTACTGAAGGTTTTAAATATATGCTTCTTATTATTTTAAGGAATAGTCCATTTATTCCTATACTCTCAAGCGTTTTTAGTAGGAATGGGTGTTGGATTTTATCAAATGATAGGCTGAGCTTCTTGCTGTCTTCACTATTCTACGCCCTCAAAGCACAGCAGTGCTAATCACCTCTGAGGCGCTTTCAGGGAGGGGGTGGGGAACTCTCTCCCAGAGCTCTCTCTTAGTGCGGGCGCAGGGGCCGCTGCATCCATCCGGTCTGGGAGGAAGCTGGTAAAGAAGTAAATAATTTCCTACCCCAGGGACAGACCCCAAAACATTTTTTAAGTATGAGCAAAAAAGCTAAAAAAACTATAGATTCCTTCTATACAGAGAAAGAGCGGGTACCCAACCCCGAGGAAGTTAACAGCAAAGATTCAGAAGATAACAACCTAAAGGGGAACGATTCCTGCCCCCCATCACATAACTCTCTCCTAGAAGAAGCTCTTAAGAAATTGAGGGAGATCGAAGAAAAATGGGGCAAGGAAAGGGAAGTTATGATAGAGAATAACAACGTCCTGAAATTGGAGTTGGAAAAAATAAAGAATTCACAGGAGATGCAGGGAAACAAAATTAGTGAATTAGAAAAGGTTAAAAAAACACAGGAAAGTAGGATTTCTGAATTGGAAAAGATAAAAAAGTCTCAAGAAAATAGAATTTCTGAATTGGAAAAAGAAAATAATTCTCAAAAAAAAAATTAGGGAAATGGAAAAAAATTCAATAGAGCAAAATAATTCATTTAAAAACGAAATTGGGCATTTACAAAAAGAACTAAAAACTGTGAAAGAAGAAAATAACTCCTTAAAAGTCAGGATGGAACAAATAGAAATGAATGATTCACAGAGAACCCAAGAATCAGTCAAACAAAACAAAAAAAAATGAGAAGCTGGAGAACAACGTCAAATACTTACTGGGAAAATCTATAGACCTGGAAAATAGATCTAGGAGAGATAATCTGCGGATTATTGGACTTCCAGAAAACTATGACCAAAAAAAGAGCCTAGATTCTATTTTACAGGAAATTATCAAAGAGAACTGTCCAGAGATAATAGAAACAGAAGGGAAAGTAGATGTGGAAAGAATTCATCGAACTCCTTCTGAAATAGACCCTAAAAAAAGAACACCACGGAATATTGTGGCTAAGCTGCAGAATTACCACACAAAGGAGAAAATCCTGCAAGCAGCTAGAAAAAAACAATTTAAATACCAAGGTGCCACAATAAGGGTCACCCAAGATCTGGCTGCCTCCACATTAAAAGATAGAAGGGCCTGGAACCTGATATTCCGTAAGGCAAAAGATCAAGGCCTGCAACCAAGAATGAACTACCCAGCTAAGTTTAGCATCTTTTTCCATGGAAGAAGATGGTCATTCAATGAAACAGAGGAATTCTATATGTTTCTAAGAAAAAAACCAGACTTAAACAAAAAATTTGATCTACATCCACAAGACTGAAGAGAAACAGAAAAAGGTACACAGAACCCTTGAGAACTGTAACTCTGTTGTGGGTATATAAAAAATACTCAAGGATAATTTGATTTTACTGATATAAAAGAAAAAAAGGGGGGTGTAGTAAAGGGAAGGAGGTCGGTTCAGAAAAAGGGGAAGGAGTGATAAAAAGAGGGAAACTACATCCCAGGAAGAGACATAGAAAATACACCATATATGAGGGAACTTAGTGAGGGGGAGAATCATTGTGTGAATCTTACTCTCATCAGAAGAGGCTCAAAGAGTAAATAATTAACATATTTGTTTTTCAGAGAATTTTCTCTCACCTCATTAAAAGGGGGGAGAGGAAAAGGGAAAAGGAAAAGGGGAATAAGTGAAGGGACTTGGAGGGAGGGGGGAGGGATCCTAAAAAAAAAAAAAAAAAAAAAAAAAAAAGAGGGAGGGTTGCGTGTCACAAGGGGGGTCTGTAAATTAAATATCGGGGAGGGGGATCAGGGGGGTCAAGGGAAAAAAGCATAATCTGGGGATAATACGATGGCAGGAAATACAGAATTAGTAATTTTAACTGTAAATGTAAATGGGATGAACGATCCCATCAAGCGGAGACGGATAGTAGATTGGATCAAAAAGCAGAACCCTACAATATGTTGCCTACAGGAAACACACTTAAAGCAGGGAGATACATACAGAGTAAAGGTAAAAGGTTGGAACAGAGCCTATTATGCTTCAGGTAAAGCCAAAAAAGCAGGGGTAGCTATCCTTATCTCAGATCAAGCAAAAGCAGAAGTAGATCTCGTTAAAAAAGATAAGGAAGGAAACTATATCCTGCTGAAAGGTAGCATAAATAATGAAGCCATATCAATACTAAACATATATGCACCAAGTGGTATAGCATCTAACTTTCTAAAGGAAAAGTTAAGAGAACTGCAAGAAGAAATAGACAGTAAAACTATAATAGTGGGAGATCTCAACCTTGCACTCTCAGATTTAGACAAATCAAACCACAAAACAAACAAGAAAGAAATTAAAAAAGTAAATAGAACATTAGAAAAACTAGGTATGATAGACCTTTGGAGAAAACTGAATGGCAATAGGAAGGAATATACTTTCTTCTCAGCAGTTCATGGATCCTATACAAAAATTGACCATATACTAGGACATAAAGATCTCAAAATTAAATGTAGGAAGGCAGAAATAATAAATGCCTTCTTCTCAGATCACAATGCAATAAAAGCTACATTCAGTAAAAAGTTAGGGGTAAATAGACCAAAAAGTAATTGGAAACTGAATAATCTCATCTTAAAGAATGACTGGGTGAAAGAGCAAATTATAGAAACAATTAACAATTTCACCCAAGATAATGATAATGATGAGACATCATATCAAAATCTTTGGGATGCAGCTAAAGCGGTAATAAGGGGAAATTTTATATCTTTAGAGGCTTATTTGAAGAAAATTGAGAAAGAGAAGATTAACGAATTGGGCTTACAACTTAAAAGGCTAGAAAAAGACCAAATTATAAACCCCCAACCAAAAATTAAACTCGAAATACAAAAATTAAAAGGAGAAATCAATAAAATTGAAAGTAAAAAAACTATTGAATTAATAAATAAAACCAAGAGTTGGTTTTACGAAAAAGCCAATAAAATAGATAAACCTTTGGTAAATTTGATCAAAAAAAAGAAAGAGGAAAATCAAATTGATAGTCTTACAAATGAAAAGGGGGATCTTTCCACCAATGAAGAGGAAATTAGAGAAATAATAAGGAGTTACTTTGCCCAACTTTATGCCAATAAATTTGATAACTTAAGTGAAATGGATGACTTCCTCCAAAAATATAGGCTCCCTAGATTAACAGAGGAGGAGATAAATTGCTTAAATAGTCCCATTTCAGAAAAAGAAATAGAACAAGCTATTAATCAACTCCCCAGGAAAAAATCCCCAGGGCCAGATGGATTCACATGTGAATTCTACCAAACATTTAAAGAACAATTAGCCCCAATGTTATATAAATTATTTGAAAAAATAGGGGATGAAGGAGTCCTACCAAATTCCTTTTATGACACAGACATGGTACTGATACCTAAACCTGGTAGATCGAAAACTGAGAAAGAAAATTATAGACCAATCTCCTTAATGAATATTGATGCTAAAATCTTAAATAAGATATTAGCAAAAAGACTTCAGAAAATCATCTCCAAGATAATACACTATGATCAAGTAGGATTTATTCCAGGAATGCAGGGCTGGTTTAATATTAGGAAAACTATTAATATAATTGACCATATTAATAATCAAATTAATAAGAACCATATGATCATCTCAATAGATGCAGAAAAAGCATTTGACAAAATCCAACATCCATTCCTACTAAAAACTCTTGAGAGTATAGGAATAAATGGATTATTCCTTAGAATAATCAGGAGTATATATTTAAGACCGTCAGTAAGCATAATATGCAATAGAAATAAACTGCAACCTTTCCCAGTAAGATCAGGAGTGAAACAAGGTTGCCCACTATCACCAGTACTATTCAATATAGTACTAGAAACGCTAGCCTCGGCAATAAGAGCCGAGAAAGAGATTCAAGGAATTAGAGTAGGAAATGAGGAAATTAAACTATCACTTTTTGCAGATGACATGATGGTATACTTAGAGAACCCCAAAGACTCCGCTAAAAAGCTACTAGAAATAATTCAAAATTTCAGCAAAGTGGCAGGATACAAAATAAATCCACATAAATCCTCGGCATTTTTATATATCACTAACAAAATGCAACAGCAAGAGATACAAAGAGAAATTCCATTCCAAACAAATGTTGATAGTATAAAATATTTGGGAATCCATCTACCAAAGAAAAGTCAGGAATTATATGAGAAAAATTACAAAACACTTGCCACAAAAATAAAATCAGATTTAAATAATTGGAAAGACATTCAGTGCTCTTGGATAGGCCGAGCGAATATAATAAAGATGACAATACTCCCCAAACTAATCTATTTATTTAGTGCTATACCAATCAGACTCCCAAGAAACTATTTTAATGACCTAGAAAAAATAACAACAAAATTCATATGGAAGAATAAAAGGTCAAGAATTGCAAGGGAACTAATGAAAAAAAACTCAGAGGAAGGTGGTCTAAGTGTACCTGATCTAAAGCTATATTATATAGCAGCAGTCACCAAAACCATTTGGTATTGGCTAAGAAATAGACCGGTAGATCAGTGGAACAGATTAGATACAAAGGACAAAAAAGGGTACATCTATAGCAATCTAATCTTTGACAAACCCAAAGATTCCAACATTAGGGATAAAAATTCATTATTTGGAAAAAACTGTTGGGAAAACTGGAAATTAGTATGGCAGAAATTAGATATGGATCCACACTTAACACCATATACCAAGATAAGATCAAAATGGGTCCATGATTTAGGCATAAAGAGGGAGATAATAAACAGATTAGAGGAACAGAGGATAATCTACCTCTCAGACTTGTGGAGGAGGAAGGAATTTATGACCAGAGGAGAACTAGAGATCATTATTGATCACAAAATAGAAGATTTTGATTACATCAAACTAAAAGTTTCTGTACAAATAATACTAATGCAAACAAGATTAGAAGGGAAGTAACAAATTGGGAAAATATTTTTAAAAACAAAGGTTCTGACAAAGGTCTCATTTCCAAAATATATAGAGAACTGACCATAATTTATAAGAAACCAAACCATTCTCCAATTGATAAATTGTCAAAGGATATGAACAGACAATTCTCAGAGGAAGAAATTGAAACTATATCCACTCACATTAAAGAGTGTTCCAAATCACTACTGATCAGAGAAATGCAAATTAAGACCACTCTGAGATACCACTACACACCTGTCAGATTGGCTAAGATGACAGGAACAAATAATGACAAATGTTGGAGGGGATGTGGGGAAACTGGGACACTAATACATTGCTGGTGGAGTTGTGAAAGAATCCAGCCATTCTGGAGAGCAATCTGGAATTATGCCCAAAAAGTTATCAAACTGTGCATACCCTTTGACCCAGCAGCGCTACTACTGGGATTATATCCCAAAGAAATACTAAAGAGCGGAAAGAGACATATATGTGCCAAAATGTTTGTGGCAGCTCTTTTTATTGTAGCTAGAAACTGGAAGATGAATGGATGTCCATCAGTTGGAGAATGGTTGGGTAAATTGTGGTATATGAAAGTTATGGAATATTATTGCTCAGTAAGAAATGACCAGCAGGAGGAATACAGAGAGGGTTGGAGAAACTTAAATCAACTGATGCTGAGTGAAATGAGCAGAACCAGAAGATCACTGTATACTTCAACAACGATACTGTATGAGGATGTATTCTGATGGAAGTGGAAATCTTCAACATAAAGAAGATCCAACTCACTTCCAGTTGATCAATGATGGACAGAGGTAGATACACCCAGAGAAGAAACACTGGGAGGGGAATGTAAATTGTTAGCACTAATATCTGTCTGCCCAGGTTGCATGTACCTTCGGATTCTAATGTTTATTGTGCAACAAGAAAATGATATTCACACACATGTATTGTACTTAGACTATATTGTAACACATGTAAAATGTATGGTATTGCCTGTCGTCGGGGGGAGGGAATAAGGGAGGGGGGGTAATTTGGAAAAATGAATACAAGGGATAATATTATAAAATATATATATATATATAATAAAAAAAATTAAAAAAAAAAGTTTTTACCTTTCTGTTGTTAAGGACAGCTTTTTTATTGTAAACACCTTAGAGTATGCTTCATATCCTAAATATTGAAAAGGAGCATGCCTTTGAATTTTTTCTGGAACTATATGCAATTTGTAGTTCCTTACTCTTTCTATGGCATTTTGTAAACATGCTTCTAACATGTTTACATGTATGACAAGGTCCTCAGCTGCATATCCCAATATATCACCCATGTAATGTAACAACATAAGTGTTGGAAATGCATTTCTTACTGGAGTACAGGCAGCAGCCACAACTTTTGATTTCTCTTTCATGTTTACCTATTTTTCATTAAAGCTTTTTTATTTTAAAACATATGTATAGATAATTTTCCAACATTGACCATTACAAATCCTTGTGCTCTACGTTTCCCACTCCTTTCCCTCCACCCCCTTCCTTAGATAGCAAGTAATTCAATATATATTAAATATAGTAAAATATATGTTAAATCCAACAAATGCATGCATGTTTATAAAATCATCTTCCTGCACAAGAAAAACCAGATCAAAAAGGGAAAAAATGAGAAAGAAAACAAAATGTAAGCAAAAGACAACAAAAAGAGTGAAGATGCTATGTTGTGATCCACACTCAGTTCCCACTCTGAGTCCTCTCTCTAAGTATGGATAGCACTCTTTAGCACAACACTGTTGGAATTGGCCATAATCATCTCATTGTTGGAAAAAGTTACATTCCTTTGAATTGATTGTCATATAATCTTGCTGTTGCCCAGAACAATAATCTCCTGGTTCTACACATTTTACTCAGCATCAGTTCCTATAAGTCTCTCCAGGCCTCTCTGAAATCATCCTCTGATAATTTCTTACAGCACAATAATATTCTATAATATTCATATATCATAACTTATTTGGCCATTCTCCAATTGATGGGCATGCACTCTTCTTCCAGCTTCCAGTTTTTTGCCGCCACATAAAGGGCTGCCACAAGCATTTTGGCACATTTGGGTCCCTTTCCCTCCTTTAAGATCTCTTTGGGATAGAGGCACAGTAGAAACACTGCTGGATCAAAAGGCATGTAGTTTGCTAACTTTTTGAGCGAAGTTGCAAACTACTCTCCAGAATGATTGCATCCTTTCACACTCCACTTCAGGTTTACCTTGGTATGATTCTCTGAAGTCTTGTCTTTGAATGACAAATTTTCCATTTAGCTCTGGTCTTTTATCAGGAATGCTTAACAGTCCTGTTTCATGGAAAGTCTATTTTCTTCTCAAAGATTACTCTTCTCTTACACATGTTACTTTTGTTTGGAATCATAGTTCTTTTGCCTTCCAAAGTATCCTATTCCAATTTCTCTACTTGTTTAATGTGAAAACCACTAAATATTGTGTGATCCTGAGTTTCACTGCATGATATTTGATTTTTAAAATTTCTACCTGCTTGAATGTTCCCACTATGTGTACTTCAGAAATCAATTATTTTTCAGTGAGTATCAAGTTCAGAACAGATTTTTTTATTGATTCCTCTACACATCGTAGGACAAATTGACATTAAAACAAGTCCAAAATTTCTCAACTGCTCTTCTTTTGACAGAGAAGGGCATCTAGCTGAAAGTCCCCTTCAGTGCAGTTTTATGCAGGGTATTAGGATTGTGATCTAAATGCTTGCCTGTATAGTAAAATAATCCCACAGTAATAACACTTCTCTTTCATCTTCCATTGATCCTCATTAAAATGTCCTCCACCACATCTTGGCTTAACATATTCCTGTCCCTCAAGATCCTCATGTAAGTATGATTATCAGATATCCTACTTTTCTACCTTTCCATTTATTTGGTGCCTTTTGAATTATGTATACTTTTCCAAAACAATATTTACCAAATCAACCAAAACTAACTAAATATTATCTACGCCATGCTTTAAGGTTTTAAAAGGCTTTATAAATATCTTCTAATTTGCAACTCTGGGAAGGAGATGATATTAATATCCCCATATAATAGAGGAGGAAATGGATGCAGAGAGAAATTAAGTCTTTTACTCAAAGACACAGAGCTATTGAATAAATATCTGCAGTTAGATTTGAAAGAAATCCTTCCTGAATCCAACTTCGACCTTCTACCCACTATATATCAACTTTAGCTTTATTTTTTCTAGTTACATACTTTGTGCACAGTTGTGACTTAATCATGATTGATGAATTATTATATCACCTAGTTTCAAATGTTCTTCTTTAAATTAACAGAAGAAACTTGGGAAAGTTTTTTTTTTTTCATTTCTGACTTCCTTTACCTGCCAAATGAGGTATTAGGCTAGATGACCTCAAATGTTCCATCCAGCTCCAACCTTGTATTAGTTTAGGATTCCTCATTATTAATCTTCGTTTTCTCAGTGAGATAAGAGGGATTCTTTCCACAGTTACTTATTTTCCTATTTCTGTATTACTGTAAAGATGTGGCTTTTCCATTTTAAAAATTAAAATAAAAATATATGTATATATACATACTTACATGCATATATATGTATGTGTGTATCTCACTAGTATTTTTTTAATCTGAGTTAATGAAAAAAGATAGCAAGAATGATCAAATGAAACATTCAGGTGGGTCCCAGCAAGAGGTACAAAGAAGGAGACCAATGAGAGCCTGAGGAAAATACACATTCCTTTGGAATCTTTGCTATATGAAGTTGACACCATTGCAAGCTCTGCTTTTGTGGACATGGAGACCTAAAATGAATAATGCATGCATAACTTTCATACTGGGGACAAGTGAAAACAATTCTTTCATTGGCAGATTCATTCCTTTTTTTGGAACTTGTCCTTTTTTTTTTTTTTTTTTTTTTTTGCTCAAGGACCCTGAGACTTGTAGCCACCTCAAAAGCAATCATTGGATTCCAAATTGTTCAACACCATCAGTCTACAACACTTGTTTGAAGATTATCTTCAGAAAGAGTATAAAACATTTTTTTCTCATTTGAACTTGTGCCAAGCTTTTCTTTGGAGGCCTTTGTGTCATCATTCTCCCTCACAAGCACCAATCACTGATTGTTGTTTTTGAAATTAGCATTCTTCTCTTAAGTCACATAGGATATATTCTAAGGTTTGGAGATCATTGCTTTTGAGTTGCAGAAGGAACCATACAAGTCATCTCCATACTATATATTAGGAAAAGACCCATACTTTCACAGACTGACAGGATCTTGGAGATCACCTAGATCAACTTGCTCATTTGCTAAATGAGGAAACCTGAAGTCCAAAAAAAAAAAAAAGGAAATGATTTTCTCAAGCTTATAAGTCAATGACAAAGGCATCGTACAAATGTATGTACTTAGAGTCCAAATTCATTGAGTTTTTTAATGTTAATGAATCTATGCTATTTCATTATTTGAAATATGATAGGAAAAACAGTTTTATATTATTGGAATTTAAAGCTGTATTTCGGTTCAGACATTGTAAGTTAAATCCAGTGGACATGTGGGTTTTATGGAATTCATACACACACACTGATTTCTGTTAGTTTAAAGGTTGGGTGGGGTAGGGATCTTTTGTCTTCAAAGGTGAAGGTTTCAAATAGCCCCCACTGCTCTGTGCTACTTCAGGTATCTGTTAGCCTGGAGTGAGGTTTAGTCCAATTTTCCTCTCCCCTGCCTATTTGGAGGTGGAGTGGGGGGAAGGGTGGCCACTTGGCATCCTTTCCTTCCCCCCTCCCTCTAAATTGTGTTCCAGCCATTTTCTATTAAGTTGTAGCCACCTGGTTCTTGACTAAAAGAGACAAACTGAGTTGTATAAATATAAGGTTATGGTAAATATCAGTTTAGGATTTATCTGAAACTTTGGTTAATGGGATTTTTTATTGGAGGTAAAGTTTCTTGGCTTTGTACTTAATATGTCCCTGCATTTTTTCCTCCTGTAACTGATTTGTATAATCAGAGCTATGGTCAATAATAAACTATTGATGCAATTCAATTATGTAATATCTTGTTATTTCCAATCTGGTTATATGTTATACTTGGTCATCTGTAATCATTATACCCTGTATACTTCAGCAAATAAGTATTTAGTCTGTTCATCAGTTCCTAGATATTGTGTCTGGATATTCAAGTTTTGTTTAGGTTTATAACTAATGAGAGGACAAATCTTGTAGCAGTCTTTATGGACCAGTCCTTCTATCTCACACTGTTCTGACTTGTCTTTGATAGACATGTTTTCATTTCTAGATTTGGTCAAATTATAGACATAGACTTGCTTCTGGGACCTAGATTGAGCTTTGATTGTCAGCAGGCCACATGACATCCATCCCCCTTCCTGAACTGAGAATCTCCACTCTTCTTCAGCAGAAAGCAGTTTTTGAGAAAACCATCTCCCTGATCCTGATCTAATTTGGAATGATATGGGGGAGTGGGAAAGTGATTGAATTATTAAAAATTTAACTGTATTACTGTTTTTAAGATTGATGATGGAAATTATTAAACTTATGTATTAATTGCTGTTATATTTCAGGGATTTGTAGTCTGCAACCTATATGTATAGAAATTTTGATTCACTCTTGGGAGTTACATGTGGAATGGTTACTTGATAATAACTTTGTGTAAGAAAAAAAAGGGGAGGAAGACATAGAAAATTGGGGAAACTGGTGTATTTTCTTAGGCACTTCTGCCCCCTCCTTTATTAGTTCAGATTTAATTGGAAGTCCTTTAAACAGTCCTTTACTCCTTGCTTAAATTTACTGGACTGATTTGCTGGCTATGCTTTAACTCTGAAATTTTTTCTTCTATTAAATTGTCCTGGCAGATTCAGTTTTGGGGATTATTTTTTAGAAACAACCAGATTGACATACATATAAGCTATATTTTTATATATACCTAGTTGCCCTTGGATATAATATATTTTAAAAGTTAGCCTGAATTACTAAAATTTTCTTCTTCACTTTTTTGAGCCCAATCAATAAACAAGACATTAAGCTCTAATTAATTTATAAGTTTTTCCAATTTCCATAGTGTAAAACCTACACTTAAAATTTAACAATGTAAGGTCACAGGTGGCCTTATGTGTCCATCCAGTAATAGGGAGGAACAAAAGAGCAGCAGCAATACCTTAGAAAATCTGGAAGTCTTGCCATCATCAACACCAATTTGTTCAATTTGGATTGATGTTTGCTCAGAAGGCAGGTTAAATCATTTCCCTGCACTACATCTAGGATAGCTTACTTGCATATGCAAATCCAGCACTAAGTCAGTGAATTGCCAGGTTATTATTGTTGCACATATAAAGCTCATTATTGTTTCTCTTGTATCTCAGATCATGTCAGATATCCCTACTTTTTTTTTTAATTTGGTGGTGTTGTTGTTTAGCAGAAGCATAATCCATTTCGCTCCTGTCTTTATTTTAACTCTGTGTCTTTATTTCTGATATGTCTCTTGTAAACACCATATTGTTGAATTCTGATGACTAATCTATTGTGCTATCTGCTTCTGTTTTATGGGTGAGCTCATCCTATTTACCTTTACAGTTATGATTATTTACTGGGCGTTGCCTTCCATTCTATTTTCTTCAGTTTCTTTTCTTTCTTTTTATCCTTTCTCTTCTCAAAGTTTATTTAACTTCTAACCATAGCCTCTCTTAGGCTATCTTCCCTTTTCTTTTATCTCCTACCATTTCCCCTTTGGTCAAGATACATTTTCATATACAAATCAATACACACACACACACACACACACACACACACACACACACACACACACAGTGGTTTCTTTAAACCAATTCCAATGAAAATGTCCAAGAATTGCCTGCCACTCCCACTCCCAAATTTTCCCCTTTACTATAAAATCTTAGGCTTGTATACCTCATCCATATGAGAAAAATGTCCATGGTTACTGCTCTCCCTTTTTCCAATGCATCCCCCTTTCTCACTTTCATTTTGGGGGAGATCATTCCAAAATAATAGGTTCAGAAGGCATGGGCCTTCTGTAAATAGTTCTTATGGATTAAATGTATCATCTTTCCACATAGGAACTATTAAATGAAATGTAAAAGGAAATATAAAAGGAAGTATAAAATTCATATAAAATGAAATTGAAAGAATTAATCTTCCCATCACAGTTGCCTATATGCCATTGTCTTAATACTCCATAAATAATCCAATAAAGCCCTGGAGTTTGTCCAGAGCCCTAAATCAAGGCTGAACTGCAGACTGGACCACTGTAAAATTAAAATTCTCACAGGTGATGCTGTTAACGTGTTGCACTTGATACAGCAATGGATTGGAAAAGAGCAGTTATTCCCCCCAGCCCTGAGGAAGGGCAAGGTCCAGGACTGTTCAAATTACTGAACAATTAAGATGTTGCTAGCTAGCCTTCACCAATATGAATTACCAAACCCACATGACCAACAACTTGAGAATTACCAAAAGAGCTGGCTAGTTTTTGAAGAAGCAGACCAACTAGAGTCCAAATTGCTAGCAGTCTGCATTGTGGAGAGAGCAGGGGAGCTGCAGAAAAGCCTCTCCTGCTGCTGAGTTGACTACAGCACGTCTCTGACTGTATGGATCCCAAGGAAATATGGCAAGTCCTCAGAGATAAGAAGACCAGTTCACCTTCTTTGTCTCCTAACCTTCCTACAGGGAGGGGGGTGAGGAGCTGTGGCTGTAGGAGCTAGAATTGAACAGGAAACAGATTATTTTCAGATTGAAAAAAACGAAGACAAGGTTTAATATTGTCAATTTCTTTATTTAACTTTAATGCTTTCATACACCAGGAAATTTAGAATTCAAAGGGCATGACAGCACAGTCTACTATTTCTGTGACTTTCTTTGATGATTCAGGGGACTTTGAGTGTCTGTGGCTTGGCTGGTGGCCAGCAGATTTTGATAAGGAACTCAGTGGTTAAAATCTCTGAGCCGGGGATCTCTCCCAGGTATCTCCCAGGACTACCTCCAAACTAGACACCTGCATCACTAGGGGAACCATCTCAGAGCTAGACACAGACAGGGCGGAGGGGACAGGCTCTGTGCGGGGGACTGGTACTGGGGGGGGGGGGAAAGGGGAAAGGCTCTGTGGGAGGGTCTGGTCCCGAGTGGGGGACCGGCTTCACTAGGGGAACCGACTCTGAGGTGGACACCAGCATCTAGAGGGCCATTGGCTCGAAGAGCGGGACCCACTCTGAGATAGACAGCAGCACCAAGGGGGGGGACTGGCTCTGCGGGGGGGATTTGTACCAAGGGGGGGACCGGCACCATAGGGAGGACCGGCCCTGAGAGGAGGACGGGGATTGAGGGGGGGACAGGCTCTGCAAGGGAGACTGGTACCGAGGGGGGGACAGGTTTTGTGAAGGGGACTGGTACCGAGGGGGGGACCGACCCTGAGAGGGGGACCGGCATTGAGGAGGGGACCCGCCCTGAGAGGGGGACTGGTATTGAGGGGGGGACTGGCCCTGCGAGGGGGACCGGGATTGAGGGGAGGACAGACTCTGCAAGGGAGACTGGTACCAAGGGGGGGACAGGCTCTGTGAAGGGGACTGGTCCCGAGGGGGGGACAGGTTTTGTGAGGGGGACTGGTACCGAGGGGGGGACAGGCTCTGCATGGGGAACTGGTACCAAGGGGGGGACAGGCTCTGCATGGGGAACTGGTAACGAGGGGGGGACCGGCCCTGCTCGGGGGACTGGTCCAGAGGGGGGGACAGGCTCCACGAGGGGGACTGACTCTGAGCTAGACACCTGCATCTCGGGGGGGACCGGCTTTGGGAGGGGGACTGGTAGCGAGGGGGGGATCGGCTCCACAAGGGGGACCCACTTTGAGCTAGACACCAGCACCAAGGCGCGGAGCAGTTCTGCTCTGCGGACTGGTCCGGAGGGGGGGACCGGCTCCACATGGGGGACTGGTAAGGAGTGGGGGATCGGCTCTGGGAGTGGGATTGGTACCGAGGGGGGGACAGGCTCCAAGAGGGGGACCGACTCTGAGCTAGACACCAGCACCGACGGGGGGATTGGCTCTGGGAGGAGGACTGGTAGCGAGGGGGAGATCCGCTGCACGAGGGGGATCCACTTTGACCTGGACACCAGCACAGAGTGGGGGACTGACTCTGAGGTAAACACCAGCACCAAGGGGGGCAGCGGCTCTGCCCTGGGGACTGGTCGCGAGGTGGGGACTGGCTCCAATTGGGGCACTGGTACTGAGGTGGGGAAAGGCTCTGCGAGCGGGACTGGTACCCAGCGGGGGATCGGCTTTGAGATAGATCCCAACACCACACGGGAGACCGACTTTGAGCTAGACACTGGCACCATGCAGGGAATCCGCTCCGAGCTGGACACAGGCTCCACTCTGGGGACCGGCTCGGCACCCGGGATCGGCGGCAGGAGTGCCTCGGGCTCCTGCTGGGAGAGCTTTCCCCACTGCGGGCCACCCTCCTCCTTTTGGGAGACGGGCTCTCGCTTCCCCTGCAGCGCCCTCTCGGGGAGCCCCAGTCCCGCCCTCTGCAAGTTGGCGAACGACGATCCCCGGATGGATTCCTTTCCAGCCCGCCTGGGCGCGTGGCTTCTCCCTCACTGCAGTTCCCATCCTCCCCCTCTTCCCCCAAGAAGCACATTCGAAGCTCCAGGGGCCCCGGGTCTTCTGGGCCGCGGCCCTTGTGGAGCGGGGGCAGCTTGATGTCACACAGCCGCTCTCCGTGCAGCAGTGCTTGGATAAACTCGTTGGCGCCGATCCATTCCAAGCATCCGCGGTGGTTCTGGTTCCACAGTTTCCCACAGTCCCGGAGCAGAGGTCGCAGGTGCTCGCGGCAGTCCCGGGCCGTGCCCGTCAGCCTCAGGTAGAAGGCCCCCAACAGGCGGACGTAGCGGAAATCTTCATTCCTGATGAATTCCAGGACCACGGCTCTCTCGGGGCCTATCTGCAGCATCTTCAAGGTGAGGCAGAGGAAAGGGGTCGGCTGCAGGTTGGGGCCGTAGACGCCCCCCACAGCCCGCAGCTCCTTGGCTTTGTCCGCCAGCAGCTCGGCCGTGAGGCCCAAGCACTCCTCCCGCCAGTACCGGGACTCCTGGATGCGAGTCCGGATCATCTTCTCCACCAAGGACTGCGGGTCGGGGCAGAGGAAGTGGCGAGCGGCGTTCCCTGGGCGCTTGTCCATCTTGGGCTAATCGGTGCAACAGGAACTCTGCGGACAGGGAAGGATGGAGAGAAACTTTCTCCTTTGTCCTTTGTCCTTTCTCCTGGAGCAGGAGCTGGATCCTGGCCTGAAGTCTCTCAGACTGGAAATGCCTTCCCAGAGAACCTCTTTATATACAGAGCTTGGAGATGCCCCAACCAATGAAAAAGCTTCACACTGGCCGAGTTGCCACCTGGAGTTAACACCTGCTTAGGTGTCAACCCGCCTTGCCTCAGTTGTTAACTCTGCTTTCTCCCACTGCCTCCCCAAGCGGTACTTTACAAGCCAATGATCTTCTGAACAAGGGGACTTGTTTAGGTGAGTAGATGCTAAGAGTATTCCTAGGGCTCCACTTTCAAAAGTGGCTGGGTTGGATGCCCATCAGTGGGGACATGGCTGGATAAGTTGGGATGCATGAATGTTATGGAATACTGTTATTAGCTAAGAAATGATCAGCACAACGAATTCAGAGAGACCTGGAGAGAAATGAACTGGTACTAACCTTTCCCGCTTTCTTTTGTTTTAGAACACAGGTGGGTCAAGCCTTCCCTGACTGCTCAGTGAGGGGATGTTGTTAACAGGTTTCCTCTGCACTGAAGGGCCTTACTTGAAACAGGTATCCACAAATCCATCAGCATGGGAGGTATTCCACAAGCACATAGTAATATAGCACAATTAGCAGTAATGGAATGTACAATATAGATCAACATGAGGAATTATTCATGTCCTAAATCCTAGAAGAAGGGTATATCAATAACAGTCACACATACACTTCCACATACAGCAGCCAAGCGATAGACCAACACCAATTGTCCATTACTTCCTGTGTCAGGGAATCCAATGATTCCTGTAAGTTTTGAAGTCCTCTAGTAGTCTCATTGAAAATATTTTGTTGTTCAGTAACACATGTAGTCAGGGGTTGAACCATCTGATGTTTCTTGGATCTTTTGCTTTGTTTCAAGAGTCTTCTCCTTTTGTGTCTCCCTTCAAGAGACAAGGTGAATATGGCTCATTGGCACCCACCTGATCCCTTTTCCATCTGGAGAGAGAAAAGCAAACCCTCTCCTCAAAGCAGTTAACCTATCTGGTCCCTTCCATTCACCACTGTCTGGATCTCTCCACATCACCTGGCAAATACCTAAAGAAAATGAGCAGATCCCACTGCACACTGCCCTTCCGATGGGTTATAACATCCTGCCAGAGCCAGTCATCTTTGTCAAAAATCAAGAAGTTAATAGTATAAAGAGATAAATTTCAAAGTTCTCCAGGGTTACCTGTGGTTCCCCTTTTCTTTTGTTTTTGGAGGAACTTCTTAAGATTTCTGTTTCTCTTCTGTCCTTGAGGATTCAAGAGTATGCCAGTGGTGAATAAAGTCTGATACTGTGCACAAAAGTGTGCAAAATGTTAGAAATGTATGCTTGTGTATTGTCTGTTTTTATTGCTTGTGGCACTCCCACAATTGCAAATGCTTTATAAGGAATTCAGTGAGAACTCCTCTGTTAGAGTGTCTCTTTTGCTGCTGGTAGTGCCAAAGTCAATCCTGAAAAGATGTCTACCACAACACGGATAAAAGATAGAACAGCAAAAGATTTATAATATGTTAAATCCATTTGCCATATTGGAGGGAGCATAGGAGCTTGGAAAGGAAGGCAAGCTGTACAGGCTTTTACTATGCTCCTAGCTCCCTCTCTTTTTATCCCAAATTGCAAACAATTTGAACAGCCTGATGATATTTAGAATGAGATTCTTGGGCTGCCTGAAATAAAGGAATATTGACCCACATGGTTACAAGGCTATCTGCCTCTGAATTTCCATTAAAAATAAGACCTAGAAGTCCCGTATGAGAGTGGACATGCAAGATATAAATCTTAGCTAGATGCTTTCTTACTTTGCTCTTGAAGTTCCTTAAAAAGTTGATATGTATTAGAAGCTACAAATTTTATTTGGGCTGTGGCAAATCCTTGCAGCACAGCTACTGAATGGGCCAAATCAGATATTATATTTATAGCTCCTGGATAATAAACAAAAACTAGAATGATAGCTACATTCTACAACTAAAATGGATTGTACATTCTGCTGAGTGCATTGAAAGGAGTTCTGACTACTCTCTTTATAGTTAAGTCATGAGATTATATAGCACAAATGTTATGTTTGGATGCATCTGAACTATAGTTGGTCCCTTAGAGGAATATTAGACACCATTACTTCAAAAATTCATTGCCAATTATGTAAGAAGAGCCTGGTTATCTTTAATGGAGACCCCTTTGTAAAATTTGGAACTGTGGCCAATAAAATTTGCCTCTCTGGGATGGTTTCACAACATACATTAATTTGTGCATTAGTATAAAAAATGTGTATATCTTATCAGGTCTTGTCCCAGATAATTGTACTAATGGTTTAATAGCCTTTAATAATATTCTAGCCACAAGCACTGGGTAAGGAGTAAGGCTTTGTTCTGCTTCTCCTGGGAGGTTCACCTACTGTATCACACTGTCTCCTTGATGAAGGATGGCTGTGGGTGCCTTTTTTGTAGCAAATAAAAACCCCTGATATTTCTAAAAAATTTTGAGTAGCTCATTCAGCCACGTTGGGTAAACCTAGCTCAACTTCTCTCAAAGGCTCCTGAGCTTCTTTTGTAAGCTGGCATGATGAGTTTAACCACCCTCTTCCCATAAATATCATATAATGGTTGTAATTGATAGGTAGTGAAGCCTAACATGAGATGCATCTATTGGATATCTCCTATCAATTTCTGAAAGTCATTTAAGGTGTTTACCTTTCTGTTGTTAAGGACAGTTTTTTTATTGTAAACACCTTAGAGTATGCTTCATATCCTAAATATTGAAAAGGAGCATGCCTTTGAATTTTTTCTGGAACTATATGCAATTTGTAGTTCCTTACTTATGGTATTTTGTAAACATGCTTCTAACATGTTTACATGTATAACAAGGTCCTCAGCTGCATATCCCAATATATCACCCATGTAATGTAACAACATAAGTGTTGGAAATGCATTTCTTACTGGAGTAAAGGCAGCAGCCACAACTTTTGATTTCTCTTTCTATTTTCTATTTTTCATTAAAGCTTTTTATTTTAAACAATGTGTATAGATAATTTTCCAACATTGACCATTACAAAACCTTGTGCTCTACATTTCCCACTCCTTTCCCTCCACCCCCTTCCTTAGATAGCAAATAATTCAATATATATTAAATATAGTAAAATATATGTTAAATCCAACAAATGCATGCATGTTTATAAAATCATCTTCCTGCACAAGAAAAACCAGATCAAAAAGGGAAAAAATGAGAAAGAAAACAAAATATAAGCAAAAGACAACAAAAAGAGTGAAGATGCTATGTTGTGATCCACACTCAGTTCCCACTCTGAGTCCTCTCTCTAAGTATGGATAGCACTCTTTAGCACAACACTGTTGGAATTGGCCATAATCATCTCATTGTTGGAAAAAGTTACATTCCTTTGAATTGATTGTCATATAATCTTGCTGTTGCCCAGAACAATAATCTCCTGGTTCTACACATTTTACTCAGCATCAGTTCCTATAAGTCTCTCCAGGCCTCTCTGAAATCATCCTCTAATAGTTTCTTATAGCATCATAATATTCTATAACATTCATATATCATAACTTATTCAGCCATTCTCCAATTGATGGGCATCCACTCTTCTTCCAGCTTCCAGTTTTTTGCCACCACATAAAGGGCTACCACAAGCATTTTGGCACATTTGGATCCCTTTCCCTCCTTTAAGATCTCTTTGGGATAGAGGCCCAGTAGAAACACTGCTGGATCAAAAGGTATGTAGTTTGGTAACTTTTTGAGCCAAGTTGCAAATTGCTCTCCAGAATGATTGGATCCTTTCACACTCCACTTCAGGTTTACCTTGGTATGATTCTCTGAAGTCTTGTCTTTGAATGACAAATTTTCCATTTAGCTCTGGTCTTTTATCAGGAATGCTTAACAGTCCTGTTTCATGGAAAGTCTATTTTCTTCTCAAAGATTACTCTGTTTTCCTACACATGTTACTTTTGGTTGGAATCATAGTTCTTTTGCCTTCCAAAGTATCCTATTCCAATTTCTCTACTTGTTTAATGTGAAAACCACTAAATATTGTGTGATCCTGAGTTTCACTCCATGATATTTGATTTTTAAAATTTCTACCTGCTTGAATGTTCCCACTATGTGTACTTCAGGAATCAATTATTTTTCAGTGAGTATCAAGTTCAGAACAGATTTTTTATTGATTCCTCTACACATCATAGGACAATTTAACATTAAAACAAGTCCAGATTTTCTCAACTCCTCTTCTTTTGACAGAAAAAGGAATCTAGCTGAAAGTCCCCTTCAATGCAGTTTTATGCAGGGTGTTAGGATTGTGATCTAAATGCTTTTTCTGTCTTAAGAATAATGCCTGTATCATATGTAATGACAATAAACTAGAACCTTTCCCTGTAAGATCAGAAGTGAATCAAGGTTGCCCACTATCACCATTACTATTCAATATAGTCCTAGAAACAATAAGAAGCAATATAGTCCTCAACAATAAGAGCCGTGAAAGAGATTCAAGGAATTAGAGTAGGAAAAGAGGAAATCAAATTATCACTCTTTGCAAATGACATGATGGTATACTTAGAGAACCCCAAAGACTCTGCTAAAAAGCTATTAGAAATAATTCAGAGTCTTAGCAAAGTTGCAGGATACAAAATAAATCCACAGAAATCCTCAGCATTTTTATACATTACCAATACAATCCAACAGCAAGAGATACAAAGAGAAATTCCTTTCAAAATAACGGTCGATAGTATAAAATATTTGGGAATATATCTACCAAAGGAGATTCAGGAATTATATGAGCAAAATTACACAACACTTGCCACAAAAATAAAGTCGGAGTTAAATAATTGGAAAGACATTCAGTGTTCTTGGATAGGCCGAGCCAATATAATTAAGATGACAATACTCCCTAAACTAATCTATCTATTTAGTGCTATACCAATCAGACTCCCAAGAAACTATTTTAATGACCTAGAAAAAATAACAACAGAATGCATATGGAAGAACAAAAGGTCGAGAATTTCAAGGGAAGTAGTGAAAAAAAAATTAAATGAAGGTGGTCTAGCTGTATACCTAAAACTATATTATAAAGTAACAGGCACTAATATCATTTGGTATTGGCTAAGAAATAGACTAGTTGATCAGTGGTATACGTTAGGTTCACAGGGAAAGATAAGGGAATAAAAATAGCAATCTAGTGTTTGACAAACCCAAAGATCCCAACGTTTGGGATAAGAATTCATTATTTGACAAAAACTGCTGGGAAAACTGGAAATTAGTATGGCAGAAACTACGCATGGACCCACATTTAACACCACATACTAAGATAAGATCAAAATGGTCCAAGATTTAGGCATAAAGATCGAAATCATAAATCAATTGGAGGAACATGGGATGGTTTACCCCTTGGACTTGTGGAGGAGGAAGGAGTTTGTGTCCAAGGGAGAACTAGAGACCATTATTGATCACAAAATAGAACATTTTGATTACATCAAATTAAAAAGTTTCTGCACAAACAAAACTAATGCAATCAAGATTAGAAGGGAAGTAACAAATTGGGAAAACATTTTTACAGTTAAAGGTTCTGATAAATGCCTCATCTCCAAAACATACAAAGAATTGACTTTAATATATAAGAAATCAAGCCATTCTCCAATTGATAAATGGTCAAAGGATATGAACAGACAATTTTCAGATGAGGAAATTAAAACTATTTCCACTCATATGAAAGTGTTCCAAGTCACTATTGATCAGAGAAATACAAATTAAGACAATTCTGAGATATCATTACACACCTGTCAGATTGGCTAAGATGACAGGAACAAATAATGATGAATTTTGGAGGGACTGTGGGAAAACTGGGACATTGATGCATTGTTGGTGGAGTTGTGAAAGAATCCAACCATTCTGCAGGGCAATCTGGAATTGTGCCCAAAAAATTATCAAACTGTGCATACCCTTTGATCCAGCAGTGCTACTTAAGGGGCTTATACCCCAAGGAAATACTAAAGAAGGGAAAGGGACCTGTATGTGCCAAAATGTTTGTGGCAGCCCTTTTCATAGTGGCTAGAAACTGGAAAATTAATGGATGCCCACCAATTGGAGAACGGTTGGGTAAATTATGGTATATGAATGTTATGGAATATTATTGTTCAGTAAGAAATGACCAACTGGAGGAATACAGAGAGGCTTGGAGAGACTTATATCAACTGATGCTAAGTGAAACGAGTAGAACTAGGGGATCATTATACACTTCAACAATGATACTGTATGAGTATGTATTCTGATGGAAGTGGATATCTTCAACATAGAGAAGAGCAAATGCAATTCCAATTAACCAATGATGGACAGAATCAGCTACACCCAGAAAAGGGACACTGGGAAATGAGTGTAAACTGAGAACATTGGGTTTTTTGTTTTGTTTTGTTTTGTTTTGTTTCTCTTCCCAGATTATTTTTACCTTCTGAATACAATCCTTCCTTTGCAACAACAACAACAAAATTCGGTTGTATACATATATATTGTACCTAAGACATACTATAAGATATTTAATATGTATGGGAATGCCTGCCATCTAGGGGAGAGGGTGGAGCGAAGGAGGGGAAAAACTCGGAACAGAAGAGAGTACAAGGGATAATGTAAAAAAAAAAAAACTACCTATACATATTTACTGCCAAATAAAATGTTATAATTATAAAAATTAATAAAAATAATAAAAAGTCAAAAAAAGGATAAACAAAGATAAACAAAAGAATAAAAAAAGAATAATGCCTATATAGTAAAATAATACTAAAGTAATAACACTTCTCTTTCATCCATTGATCCTCATTAAAATGTCCTCCACCACATCTTGACTTAAATTTTCCAGTCTCTCAAAATTCTCATGTAAATATGATTATCAGATAATCCTATTTTCTACCTTTCCATTTATTTGGTGCCCTTTGAATTAGGTATACTTTTCCAAAACTATATTTACCAAATCAACCAACACTAACTAAATATTATATACCATATGCTTTAACATTTTAAAAGACTTAATAAATATCTTCTAATTTGCAACTCTGGGAAGGAGATGATATTAATATCCCCTTATAATAGAGAGGAAATGGATGCAGAGAGAGATTAAGTCTTTTACTCAGAGACACAGAGCTATTGAATAAATGTCTGCAGTCACACTTGAAAGAAAGCCTTCCTGAATCCAACTTCGACCTTCTACCCACTATATCTATATCAACTTTGGCTTTATTTTTCTAGTTACATACTTTGTGCACAGTTGTGACTTAATCATGATTGATGAATTATTATATCACCCACTTTCAAATGTTCTTCTTTAAATTAACAGAAGAAACTTGGGAAAGTTTTTTTTTTTTTTTTTTTTCATTTCTGACTTCCTTTACCTGCCAAATGAGGTATTAGGCTAGATGACCTCAAATGTTCCATCCAGCTCCAACCTTGTATTAGTTTAGGTTTCCTCATTATTAATCTTCGTTTTCTCAGTGAGATAAGAGGGATTCTTTCCACAGTTCCTTATTTTCCTATTTCTGTATTATTGTAAAGATGTGGCTTTTCCATTTTAAAAAATAATTAAAATAAAAAATATATGTATATAAACATACATACATACATGCATATATGTGTGTGTGTATCTCAGTAGTATTTTTTTCAATCTGAGTTAATGAAAAAAGATAGCAAGAATAATGAAATGAAGCATTCAGGTGGGTCCCAGCAAGAGGCACAAAGAAGGAGACCAATGAAAGCCAGAGGAAAATACATATTCCTTTGGAATCTTTGCTATATGAAGTTGACACCATTGCAAGCTCTGCTTTTGTGGACTTGGAGACCTAAAATGAATAATGCATGCAAAACTTTCATACTGGGGACAAGTGAAAACAATTCTTTCATTGGCAGATTCATTCCTTTTTTGGAACTTGATCTTGTTTTTTGCTCAAGGACCCTGAGACTTGTAGTCAGCTCATAAGCAATCATTGGATTCCAAATTGTTCAACAACATCAGTCTACAACACTTGTTTGAAGATTATCTTCAGAAAGAGTATAAAACATTTTTTTCTCATTTGAACTTGTGCCAAGCTTTTCTTTGGAGGCCTTTTTGTCATCATTCTCCCTCACAAGCACCAATCACTGATTGTTGTTGTTGAAATTAACATTCTTCTCTTAAGTCACATAGGATATATTCTAAGGTTTGGAGATCATTGCTTTTGAGTTGCAGAAGGAACCATACAAGTTATCTCCATGCTATATATTAGGAAAAGACCCATATTTTCACAGACTGACAGGATCTTGTAGATCACCTATATCAACTTGCTTATTTGCTAAATGACGAAAACTGAAGTCCAAAAAAAAAAAAAAAAAAAAAAAAAAAAAAAAGGAAATGATTTTCTCAAGCTTATAAGTAAATGACAAAGGCATAGTTCAAATGTATGTACTTAGAGTCCAAATTCATTGAGTTTTTTGATGTTAATGAATCTATGCTATTTCATTATTTGAAATATGATAGGAAAAACAGTTTTATATTATTGGAATTTAAAGCTGTATTTTGGTTCAGAGTTTGTTACCTATATTACGACATTGCAAGTTAAATCCAGTGGACACATGGGTTTTATGGACTTCACACACACACACTGATTTCTGTTAGTTTAAAGGTTGGGTGGGGTAGGGATCTTTTGTCTTCAAAGGTGAAGATTTCAAATAGCCCCCACTGCTCTGTGCTACTTCAGGTATCTGTTAGCCTGGAGTGAGGTTTAGTCCAATTTCCCTCTCCCCTGCCTATTTGGAGGTGGAGTGGGGGGAAGGGTGGCCACTTGGCATCCTTTCCTTTCCCCTCCCTCTAAATTGTGTTCCAGCCATTTTCTATTAAGTTGTAGCCACCTGGTTCTTGACTAAAAGAGCCAAACTGAGTTGTATAAATTTAAGGTTATGGTAAATATCAGTTTAGGATTTATCTGAAACTTTGGTTAATGGGATTTATTATTGGAGGTAAAATTTCTTGGCTTTGTACTTAATATGTCCCTGCATTTTTTCCTCCTGTAACTGATTTGTATAATCAGAGCAATGTTCAATAAGAAACTGTTAATGCAATTCAATTATGCAATATCTTATTATTTTCAATCTGGATATATGTTATACCTGTTCATCTGTAATCATTATACCCTGAATACTTCAGCAAATAAGTATTTAGTCTATTCATCAGTTCCTAGATATTGTGTCTGGATATTCAAGTTTTTTATTTAGGTTTATAACTAATGAGAGGACACATCTTGTAGCAGTCTTTATGGACCAGTCTTTCTATCTCACACTGTTCTGACTTTTCTTTGATAGACATGTTTTTGTTTCTAGATTTGTTCAAATTATAGACATAGACTTGCTTCTGGGACCTAGATTGAGCTTTGATTGTAAGCAGGCCACATGACATCCATCCCCCTTCCTGAACTGAGAATCTCCACTCTTCTTCAGCAGAAAGCAGTTTTTGAGAAAACCATCTCCCCTGATCCTGATGTAATTTGGAATGATATGGGGGAGTGGGAAAGTGGTTGAATTATTACAATTTTAACTGCATTACTGTTTTTAAGATTGATGATGGAAATTATTAAACTTATGTAATAATTGCTGTTATATTTGAGGGATTTGTAGTCTGCAATGTATATGTATAGAAATTTTGATTCACTCTTGGGAGTTACATGTGGAATGGTTACTTGCTAATAACTTTGTGTAAGAAAAAAAGGGGAGGAAGACATAGAAAATTGGGGAAACTGGTGTATTTTCTTAGGCACTTCTGCCCCCTCCTTTATTAGTTCAGATTTAATTGGAAGTCCTTTAAACAGTCCTTTACTCCTTGCTTAAATTTACTGGACTGATTTGCTGGCTATGCTTTAACTCTGAAATTATTCTCTTCTATTAAATTATCCGGGCAGACTCAGTTTTGGGGATTATTTTTTAGAAACAACCAGATTGACATATGTATAAGCTATATTTTATATATACCTAGTTGCCCTTGGATACAATATATTTTAGAGGTTAGCCTGAATTACTAAAATTTTCTTTTTCCTTTTTGAGCCCAATCAATAAACAAGACATTAAGCTCTAATTAATTTATAAGTTTTTCCAATTTCCATGGTGTAAAACCTACACTTAACATTTAACAATGGCATCCTGGTAAGGTCACAGGTGGCCTTATGTTTCCATCCAGTAATAGGGAGGAACAAAACATACATAGAATGCTTGTATTAAAGCAACTCCTTTATACAGCTTGTTTTCATTTGCTCCCAATTTTAACAAGACCTTTGAATTATGGGTCTTGAGTTACAAAAGTCTTATAAACACATCTAGGCCAAACAAACCTTGATAAAGAATTGTTCCTATGACACATGGGACAAAAACTCATCCAACCTGTTCCTTCATCAATCAATTGACAAGTGTTCATGAAGTACTGATGATGTGTCAGGAACTGTGCTACACACTGGAGATACAAATGCAAAAATTACAGTAATTTCAGTAATTAAATAGAAGATTCTATGGGAAGAAAGGCACTAGTAGTTGGAGAGCATCAGGAAAGGTTTTGTGCAGAAAATAGTTTCCGAATTGCCTCTTTAAAAAGAGGTAAGGAGATAGAGGAAAGGCATTCCATGTAAGGAAAATGTCCATTACAAAAGCTCAGGGATAATAGGGAAGATCTATGTATGAGGCTGTGAGATAAGGCCATTTTGACTGAATCCCAGATTCTAGGAGGAAGAATAATGTTGAATGAAGCTGAAAAGATAAGTTGGGGTCAGGTTGTATCAGATTTTAAAAGCTAAACAAAAGTCTAATGAGTAGAGGAGACACATGGTCAAAACTGCTTTTAAGGAGAATTCATTTCACAGCCTTATGTAGGTTGAACTTCACTGAGAAAATGCTTGAGGCAGGAAACCCAATTAGAAAGCTGTTACAATAATCTGGATGGGAGGTACAGAGAACCTGAACTAAAGGAGAAGCTTCATGAATAGAGAAAGGAGGTCAAATGGGGCACATGTTGCGAAGGTAGAAAAGATCCAAGTTGGCAACTAACTGGACCTGTGGTATGGAGAACAAAATCTAGGATAACTGAGGTTCTGAATCTGGGAGCCTTAAAATATAACGGTACATTCAGGAGAATTAGGGTTTGAAGAGGGGGGGATGATTTGGAGCAAAAGATAATATTTTGAACTTAGTGAATTAAAAATGTCTCTAGGATGTCTAGATTTAAATGTCAGTAAACAACTGGTATTGTGGGGATTAAAGATCAGAGGAGAGACTTACGCTGTAGAGATATAGTCAGAGAATGATAGATATATGCACATGATTATATACATTTATATTTGCCTGCATATATGGAGGTGTATAAATATGTATGTATGTCATCTGCATTGTAATGATAGCTAAATCCATAGGAGATTTTATGATTAGCAAAAGAAAAAAGGAAGAAGAAGAAGAAGAAGAAGAAGAAGAAGAAGAAGAAGAAGAAGAAGAAGAAGAACAAGAACAAGAACAAGAACAAGAACAAGAACAAGAACAAGAACAAGAACAAGAACAAGAACAAGAACAAGAACAAGAACAAGAACAAGAACAAGAACAAGAACAAGAACAAGAAAGCCCAAGACCAAACTTTACAATCCATCCCATTTCCAGGTTAGGGACTTGATATGTTGAAGAGAAGCCAAGAAAGCAGCCTGAAAAAGATTGGTGATTAAGGTAAGAAGGGAACAAGTAGGATATAAACTCTCCCAACTCAAAGATGTGATAGTATCTGAAAGGAGAATGTGTTCAACAGTGTCATACATAGCAGACAAGTGGATCCAGGTTAGGATTAAGAAAAAGCCATCAGATTTATCTATTGAGAATTCAGTAGTAATTTGGAAAGAGCAGTTTCAACAGTTATAAAGTTGTAAACCATAGGGCAAAAGGTTGAGAAATAAGTGAGAGGAGAGGATGTGAAGACAGTGAGCGTAATCAACTTTTTTCAAGAAGTTTGGTTGATAAAGGAAAAAGATGTTGCTTGAAGGATATTAGTGTCTACTGAAGGGAATTTTATTAAGATAACAATATTCTGAAATGTTTAAAGGCAGTAGGAAAAGAGGAAATTCATGAAGAATGGTTGAAGATTAAAGACATTTGATGATATGTGATTGAGAATTCAATCTGTTAGAAGAAACGAACACCAGTGCATTGTAAGAGATATCTAGATTCTAGAAGAAGCTCCATTTTTTTGTTTTGTTTTGTTTTGTTTTTTGGATGAAAGTAGAGGGAGAAAATCTCAAAGGGATTTCAGATGAAGAGATTAGGAAAAGAAGGAAGGAATAATGAACATTTAATTTTCTCAGTAAAGTAAGCCCACAGTCTTCAACTGAGAAGGGAAAGTCATTCATTCAGGTTTCTATAATGGCTCATCTTCCTTGCTCCATGTTCCTTGGGAAATTCACAGAGCATTCTCCTTGTTCTTTTCTTACTTTAATAGCCAATTCTTTTCGGCTTGCTTTGTTGATTCCTCCAGCTTCTAAGGAAATCAATTTGTCTTCTGGAGATCTATTAATGCTCAGAAGTTTTTCATGACTTCCGGTTTCATTTGGCCTCTTTTGAACTCCTCACTCATGCCTGTTGCCCTTGGCTCTGTGATAATATTCACAAAGTACTTAATAGTGACTGACATATGGTAGGCACTTAACAAATTAGAAAAATGATTCCTTCCCTCCATTCTCCACTCCTTTTCCCTTGGAAAAAGAGAACAAATTTTATGTCTTCTCCACTCTAGAGCCTTTCAAATACTTCCAAACAGCTGTCATGTTTACCATCCATTCTAGTTTACTTTAACCTGAGACAATATTCTCAGAAGCTACCCCAGAAGCAATATGGTTACAGCACATATTTTCAACCCACAACATTCCACATCCAGATTACTTTTAGA